>NW_027423523.1:0-20000 GCF_048934315.1 Petromyzon marinus
GTGGATGAGTGAGTGGGTGAGTGAGTGGGTGAGTGGGTGAGTGAATGGGTGGGTGAGTGAGTGGGTGGGTGGGTGAGTGAGTGGGTGGGTGGGTGAGTGAGTGGGTGGGTGGGTGGGTGAGTGAGTGGGTGGGTGGGTGAGTGGGTGGGTGGGTGAGTGAGTGGGTGAGTGAGTGGGTGGGTGGGTGGATGAGTGGGTGGGTGGGTGAGTGGGTGGGTGGGTGGGTGGGTGAGTGGGTGGGTGGGTGAGTGGGTGGGTGGGTGGGTGAGTGGGTGGGTGGGTGGGTGAGTGGGTGGGTGGGTGGGTGAGTGGGTGGGTGGGTGGGTGAGTGGGTGAGAGGGATCTTACATAACAACGCTGCTGTCTCTGGAAGAGTAAACCTCAGAGACCCACAGACTCACCATCACACAGAGACCCATAGACTCACCACATAGAGACCCATAGACTCAGCACACAGAGACCCATAGACTCACCACCACACAGAGACCCATAGACTCACCACCACACAGAGACCCATAGACTCACCACATAGAGACCCATAGACTCAGCACACAGA
This sequence comes from Petromyzon marinus, assembly GCF_048934315.1. NCBI lineage: Eukaryota > Metazoa > Chordata > Hyperoartia > Petromyzontiformes > Petromyzontidae > Petromyzon > Petromyzon marinus. The sequence continues at coordinate 557 of NW_027423523.1, forward strand.
GACCCATAGACTCACCACTACACAGAGACCCACAAACTCACCACACAGAGACCCACAGACTCACCACACAGAGACCCATAGACTCACCACACAGAGACCCATAGACTCACAACCACCACACAGAGACCCACAGACTCACCACCACACAGAGACCCATAGACTCACCACATAGAGACCCATAGACTCAGCACACAGAGACCCATAGACTCACCACCACACAGAGACCCATAGACTCACCACTACACAGAGACCCACAAACTCACCACACAGAGACCCACAGACTCACCACACAGAGACCCACAGACTCACCACACAGAGACCCACAGACTCACCACACAGAGACCCATAGACTCACCACACAGAGACCCACAGACTCACCACACAGAGACCCACAGACTCACCACACAGAGACCCACAGATTCACCGCACAGAGACCCATAGACTCACCACATAGAGACCCATAGACTCACCGCACAGAGACCCATAGACTCACCACACAGAGACCCACAGATTCACCGCACAGAGACCCATAGACTCACCACACAGAGACCCACAGATTCACCGCACAGAGACCCATAGACTCACCACATAGAGACCCATAGACTCACCACACAGAGACCCATAGACTCACCACACAGAGACCCACAGACTCACCACACAGAGACCCACAGACTCACCACACAGAGACCCATAGACTCACCACCACACAGAGACCCATTAACTCACAACCACCACACAGAGACCCACAGACTCACCACCACACAGAGACCCATAGACTCACCACTACACAGAGACCCACAAACTCACCACACAGAGACCCACAGACTCACCACACAGAGACCCACAGACTCACCACGCAGAGACCCATAGACTCACCACGCAGAGACCCATAGACTCACAACACAGAAACTCATAGACTCACCACACAGAGACCCACAAACTCACCACACAGAGACCCATAGACTCACCACACAGAGACCCATAGACTCACCACCACCACACAGAGACCCATAGACTCACCACCACCACACAGAGACCCATAGACTCACCACACAGAGACGCATAGACTCACCACACAGAGACCCATAGACTCACCACACAGAGACCCATAGACTCACCACACAGAGACCCATAGACTCACCACCACCACACAGAGACCCATAGACTCACCACCATCACACAGAGACCCATAGACTCACCACCATCACACAGAGACCCATAGACTCACCACCATCACACAGAGACCCATAGACTCACCACCATCACACAGAGACCCATAGACTCGCCACACAGAGACCCATAGACTCACCACCACACAGAGACCCATAGACTCACCACCACACAGAGACCCATAGACTCACCACCACACAGAGACCCATAGACTCACCACCATCACACAGAGACCCATAAACTCACCACCACCACACAGAGACCCATAGACTCACCACCACACAGAGACCCATAGACTCACCACCACACAGAGACCCATAGACTCACCACCACACAGAGACCCATAAACTCACCACCACCACACAGAGACCCATAGACTCACCACCACCACACAGATACCCATAAACTCACCACCACCACACAGAGACCCATAGACTCACCACCACACAGAGACCCATAGACTCACCACCACACAGAGACCCATAGACTCACCACCATCACACAGAGACCCATAGACTCACCACCACCACACAGAGACCCATAAACTCACCACCACCACACAGAGACCCATAGACTCACCACCACACAGAGACCCATAGACTCACCACCACACAGAGACCCATAGACTCACCACCACACAGAGACCCATAGACTCACCACCACACAGAGACCCATAGACTCACCACCACACAGAGACCCATAGACTCACCACCACCACACACAGAGACCCATAGACTCACCACACCACAGAGACCCATAGACTCACCACCACACAGAGACCCATAGACTCACCACCACACAGAGACCCATAGACTCACCACCACCACACTGATACCACTACAATGTACCCATCTTATCTTTCTCGCTGTGTTTGTTCAGAGATTTTGATTCTCTCTCTCTCAGTCTGCTGACTCATCAACACAATGTCTGTGACTCAGCAACCTGGATTAGTGGGTGGGTGGGTGAGTGGGTGGGTGAGTGGGTGGGTGAGTGGGTGGGTGATTGATTGGGTGAGTGGGTGGGTGGGTGAGTGGGTGGGTGGGTGATTGATTGGGTGAGTGGGTGGGTGAGTGAGTGGGTGGGTGAGTGAGTGACTGAGTGGCTGAGTGAGTGAGTGAGTGGGTGAGTGAGTGAGTGAGTGAGTGACTGAGTGGCTGAGTGAGTGACTGAGCGAGCGGACGGCTAACTCCCCCCGATCTAGCGAGCGTTGACACCACCACCACCACCACCACCCTCACCACCACCACCCTCACCACCACCACCCTCACCACCACCCTCACCAGCACCCTCACCCCCCTGGTATCTCCACCTCCACAGGGCCACTCGCGAGCGATCCCAGGCAGCCTGCAGTGAGTCCAGAGCGGGCCTCACGTCCAGGGTGGAGAAGCGGAGAGAGCCCGCGTCCAGGAGCCCAGAGTCATAGTAGTCAATGACGTAGCGAACCTCGCGACCACAACGATCCACCACCCAATCGTGTCGGTCAAACGGGAGCTCGTAGCTGGTGGGTAGGGTGGGTGGGTGGGTGGGTGGGTGGGGGAGAGGGTGGGTGGGTTGGTGGGTGGGTGGGGGAGAGAGTGAGTGGGTGAGTGGGTGAGTGGGCCCAGAGTCATAGTAGTCAATGACGTAGCGAACCTCGCGACCACAACGATCCACCACCCAATCGTGTCGGTCAAACGGGAGCTCGTAGCTGGTGGGTAGGGTGGGTGGGTGGGTGGGTGGGTGGGGGAGAGGGTGGGTGGGTTGGTGGGTGGGTGGGGGAGAGAGTGAGTGGGTGAGTGGGTGAGTGGGCCCAGAGTCATAGTAGTCAATGACGTAGCGAACCTCGCGACCACAACGATCCACCACCCAATCGTGTCGGTCAAACGGGAGCTCGTAGCTGGTGGGTGGGGTGGGTGGGTGGGTGGGTGGGTGGGGGAGAGGGTGGGTGAGTGAGTGAGTGGGTGGGTGAGTGGGTGGGTGAGTTGGTGGGTGGGTGAGTGAGTGAGTGAGTGGGTGGGTGGGTGAGTGAGTGAGTGGGTGGATGAGTGGGTGAGTGGGTGAGTGAGTGGGTGAGTGGGTGGGTGAGTGGGTGGGTGAGTGAGTGGGTGAGTGGGCCCAGAGTCATAGTAGTCAATGACGTAGCGAACCTCGCGACCACAACGATCCACCACCCAATCGTGTCGGTCAAACGGGAGCTCGTAGCTGGTGGGTGGGGTGGGTGGGGGAGAGGGTGGGTGGGTTGGTGGGTGGGTGGGGGAGAGGGTGGGTGGGTTGGTGGGTGGGTGGGGGAGAGGGTGAGTGAGTGGGTGGGTGGGTGAGAGAGTGAGTGAGTGAGTGGGTGAGTGAGTGGGTGGGTGAGTGGGTGGGTGAGTGAGTGGGTGAGTGAGTGAGTGAGTGGATGAGTGGGTGAGTGGGTGAGTGAGTGGGTGAGTGGGTGGGTGAGTGAGTGGGTGAGTGAGTGGGTGGGTGAGTGGATGAGTGAGTGGGTGAGTGAGTGGGTGAGTGAGTGGGTGGGTGAGTGAGTGGGTGAGTGGGCCCAGAGTCATAGTAGTCAATGACGTAGCGAACCTCGCGACCACAACGATCCACCACCCAATCGTGTCGGTCAAACGGGAGCTCGTAGCTGGTGGGTGGGTGGGGGAGAGGGTGGGTGGGTTGGTGGGTGGGTGGGGGAGAGGGTGGGTGGGTTGGTGGGTGGGTGGGGGAGAGAGTGGGTGAGTGAGTGGGTGAGTGGGCCCAGAGTCATAGTAGTCAATGACGTAGCGAACCTCGCGACCACAACGATCCACCACCCAATCGTGTCGGTCAAACGGGAGCTCGTAGCTGGTGGGTGGGTGGGTGGGGGAGAGGGTGGGTGGGTTGGTGGGTGGGTGGGTGGGGGAGAGGGTGGGTGGGTTGGTGGGTGGGTGGGGGAGAGAGTGAGTGGGTGAGTGAGTGAGTGGGTGAGTGGGTGAGTGAGTGAGTGGGTGAGTGGGTGGGTGAGTGGGCCCAGAGTCATAGTAGTCAATGACGTAGCGAACCTCGCGACCACAACGATCCACCACCCAATCGTGTCGGTCAAACGGGAGCTCGTAGCTGGTGGGTGGGGTGGGTGGGGGAGAGGGTGGGTGGGTTGGTGGGTGGGTGGGGGAGAGGGTGGGTGAGTGAGTGGGTGAGTGAGTGGGTGGGTGAGTTGGTGGGTGAGTGGGTGGGTGAGTGGGTGAGTGAGTGGGTGGGTGAGTGGATGAGTGAGTGAGTGAGTGGGTGAGTGAGTGGGTGGGTGGGTGAGTGAGTGGGTGAGTGAGTGAGTGGGTGAGTGAGTGGGTGGGTGGGTGAGTGAGTGAGTGAGTGGGTGAGTGAGTGAGTGGGTGAGTGGGTGAGTGAGTGAGTGGGTGAGTGGGTGAGTGGGTGGGTGAGTGAGTGAGTGAGTGGGTGGGTGAGTGGGTGGGTGAGTGAGTGGGTGAGTGAGTGGGTGAGTGAGTGAGTGAGTGGGTGAGTGAGTGGATGAGTGAGTGAGTGAGTGAGTGGGTGAGTGAGTGGGTGGGTGGGTGAGTGAGTGGGTGAGTGAGTGAGTGGGTGGGTGAGTGGGTGAGTGAGTGGGTGAGTTAGTGAGTGAGTGGGTGGGTGAGTGAGTGGGTGGGTGAGTGGGTGAGTGAGTGGGTGAGTGAGTGGGTGAGTGAGTGAGTGAGTGGGTGAGTGAGTGGGTGAGTGAGTGGGTGGGTGAGTGAGTGGGTGGGTGGGTGGGTGAGTGGGTGGGTGAGTGGGTGAGTGAGTGGGTGAGTGAGTGGGTGAGTGAGTGGGTGAGTGAGTGGGTGGGTGAGTGGGCCCAGCGTCATAGTAGTCAATGACGTAGCGAACCTCGCGACCACAACGATCCACCACCCAATCGTGTCGGTCAAACGGGAGCTCGTAGCTGGTGGGTGGGGTGGGTGGGTGGGTGGGTGGGTGGGTGGGTGAGTGGGTGGGTGGGTGGGTGAGTGGGGGAGAGGGTGAGTGGGTGAGTGGGTGAGTGAGTGAGTGAGTGGGTGAGTGAGTGAGTGGGTGGGAGAGTGAGTGAGTGAGTGGGTGAGTGAGTGGGTGAGTGAGTGGGTGAGTGAGTGAGTGAGTGGGTGAGTGAGTGGGTGAGTGGGTGGGTGAGTGAGTGAGTGTGTAGGTGAGTGAGTGAGTGACTGAGTGACTAGATGGGTGACTGAGTGACTGACTGAGTGACTAGGTGGGTGACTAGGTGGGTGACTAGTTACCCCAGCCAGTGACTGAGTGAGTGTGTAGGTGAGTGAGTGAGTAGGTGAGTGATTGTGTAGGTGAGTGAGTGAGTGACTGATTGACTAGGTGAGTGACTAGGTGAGTGACTAGGTGAGTGACTAGGTGGGTGACTGAGTGACTAGGTGGGTGACTAGGTGGGTGACTAGGTGGGTGACTAGGTGAGTGACTAGATGGGTGACTGAGTGACTAGGTGGGTGACTAGGTGGGTGACTAGGTGAGTGACTAGGTGGGTGACTGAGTGACTAGGTGGGTGACTGACTGAGTGACTAGGTGGGTGACTGAGTGATTAGGTGGGTGACTAGTTACCCCAGCCGGTGAGTGAGTGAGTGTGTAGGTGAGTGAGTGAGTGACTGAGTGACTAGATGGGTGACTGAGTGACTAGGTGGGTGACTAGGTGGGTGACTAGTTACCCCAGCCAGTGACTGAGTGAGTGTGTAGGTGAGTGAGTGAGTGTGTAGGTGAGTGAGTGTGTAGGTGAGTGAGTGAGTGTGTAGGTGAGTGAGTGAGTGACTGAGTGACTAGGTGGGTGACTGAGTGACTAGGTGAGTGACTAGGTGGGTGACTAGGTGGGTGACTAGGTGGGTGACTAGTTACCCCAGCCAGTGACTGAGTGAGTGTGTAGGTGAGTGAGTGAGTGAGTGTGTAGGTGAGTGAGTGAGTCTGTAGGTGAGTGAGTGACTGACTGACTGGATGGGTGACTGAGTGACTAGGTGGGTGACTAGGTGGGTGACTAGGTGGGTGACTAGGTGGGTGACTAGTTACCCCAGCCAGTGACTGAGTGAGTGTGTAGGTGAGTGAGTGAGTGAGTGTGTAGGTGAGTGAGTGAGTGTGTAGGTGAGTGAGTGACTGACTGACTAGATGGGTGACTGAGTGACTAGGTGGGTGACTAGGTGGGTGACTAGGTGGGTGACTAGGTGGGTGACTAGTTACCCCAGCCAGTGACTGAGTGAGTGTGTAGGTGAGTGAGTGAGTGACTGAGTGACTAGGTGGGTGACTGAGTGATGAGGTGGGTGACTAGGTGGGTGACTGAGTGACTACGTGGGTGACTAGGTGGGTGACTAGGTGGGTGACTAGTTACCCCAGCCAGTGACTGAGTGACTAGGTGGGTGACTAGGTGGGTGACTAGGTGGGTGACTAGGTGGGTGACTAGTTACCCCAGCCAGTGACTGAGTGAGTGTGTAGGTGACTGAGTGAGTGTGTAGGTGAGTGAGTGTGTAGGTGAGTGAGTGATTGTGTAGGTGAGTGAGTGAGTGTGTAGGTGAGTGAGTGAGTGACTGAGTGACTAGGTGGGTGACTGAGTGACTAGGTGGGTGACTAGGTGAGTGACTAGGTGGGTGACTGAGTGACTAGGTGGGTGACTAGGTGGGTGACTAGGTGGGTGACTAGGTGGGTGACTAGGTGGGTGACTAGTTACCCCAGCCAGTGACTGAGTGAGTGTGTAGGTGAGTGAGTGATTGTGTAGGTGAGTGAGTGAGTGTGTAGGTGAGTGAGTGACTGACTGAGTGACTAGGTGGGTGACTAGGTGGGTGACTAGTTACCCCAGCCAGTGACTGAATGAGTGTGTAGGTGAGTGAGTGAGTGAGTGTGCAGGTGAGTGAGTGACTGACTGAGTGACTAGGTGGGTGACTAGGTGGGTGACTAAGTGGGTGACTAGGTGGGTGACTAGGTGGGTGACTAGGTGGGTGACTAGTTACCCCAGCCAGTGACGTATTCGTGCTCGTGGTGAATATTCTTTGGCCTTGCCTCCAAAGCGAACCAAAGTTGGGCCACATGGACACTCCCTGTGACACACAGACACTCAGTCACTTAGTTAGTCACTCAGTCACTTAGTTAGTCACTTAGTTAGTCACTTAGTCACTTAGTTAGTCACTTAGGTAGTCAGTTAGTCACTCAGACACTCCCTGTGACACACAGACACTTAGTCACTTAGTTAGTCACTCAGTCACTCAGTCAATCAGTCACTCAGACACTCCCTGTGACACACAGTCACTCAGTCAGTCACTCAGTCAGTCAGTCACTCAGTCAGTCACTCACTCAGACACTCCCTGTGACACACAGACACTCAGTCACTCAGTTAGTCACTCAGTCAGTCAGTCAATCAGTCACTCAGACACTCCCTGTGACACACGGACACTTAGTTAGTCACTTAGTTAGTCACTTAGTTAGTGACTTAGTCAGTCAGTCACTCAGACACTCCCTGTGACACACGGACACTTAGTTAGTCACTTAGTTAGTCACTTAGTTAGTGACTGAGTCAGTCAGTCAGTCACTCAGACACTCCCTGTGACACACAGACACTGAGTTAGTCACTTAGTTAGTCAATTAGTCAGTCAGTCAGTCACTCCAACACTCCCTGTGACACACAGACACTTAGTTAGTCACTTAGTTAGTCACTTAGTCAGTCAGTCACTCAGACACTCCCTGTGACACACAGACACTCAGTTAGTCACTTAGTTAGTGACTCAGTCAATCAGTCACTCAGACACTCCCTGTGACACACAGACACTCAGTCACTCAGACACTCCCTGTGACACACAGACACTCAGTCACTTAGTTAGTCACTCAGTCACTTAGTTAGTCACTTAGTTAGTCACTTAGTCACTTAGTTAGTCACTTAGGTAGTCAGTTAGTCACTCAGACACTCCCTGTGACACACAGACACTTAGTCACTTAGTTAGTCACTCAGTCACTCAGTCAATCAGTCACTCAGACACTCCCTGTGACACACAGTCACTCAGTCAGTCACTCAGTCAGTCAGTCACTCAGTCAGTCACTCACTCAGACACTCCCTGTGACACACAGACACTCAGTCACTCAGTTAGTCACTCAGTCAGTCAGTCAATCAGTCACTCAGACACTCCCTGTGACACACAGACACTCAGTTAGTCACTTAGTTAGTCACTTAGATAGTGACTTAGTCAGTCAGTCAGTCACTCCCTGTGACACACAGTCACTTAATCACTTAGTTAGTCACTTAGTTAGTCAGTCACTCAGTCACTCAGACACTCCCTGTGACACACGGACACTTAGTTAGTCACTTAGTTAGTCACTCAGTCAGTCACTCAGTCACTCCCTGTGACACACAGACAGCCACTCAGTGACTTAGTTAGTCACTCACTCAGACACTCCCTGTGACACAAAGACACTTAGTTAGTCTCTTAGTCAGTCACTTAGTCAGTCACTCAGTCACTCCCTGTGACACACAGTCAGTCACTCAGTTAGTCACTTAGTTAGTCACTCAGACACTCCCTGTGACACACAGACACTTAGTCACTTAGTTAGTCACTCAGTCACTCAGTCAATCAGTCACTCAGACACTCCCTGTGACACACAGTCACTCAGTCAGCCACTCAGTCAGTCAGTCACTCAGTCAGTCACTCACTCAGACACTCCCTGTGACACACAGACACTCAGTCACTCAGTTAGTCACTTAGTTAGTCACTCAGACACTCCCTGTGACACACAGACACTTAGTCACTTAGTTAGTCACTCAGTCAGTCAGTCAATCAGTCACTCAGACACTCCCTGTGACACACGGACACTTAGTTAGTCACTTAGTTAGTCACTTAGTTAGTGACTTAGTCAGTCAGTCACTCAGACACTCCCTGTGACACACGGACACTTAGTTAGTCACTTAGTTAGTCACTTAGTTAGTGACTGAGTCAGTCAGTCAGTCACTCAGACACTCCCTGTGACACACAGACACTCAGTTAGTCACTTAGTTAGTCAATTAGTCAGTCAGTCAGTCACTCCAACACTCCCTGTGACACACAGACACTTAGTTAGTCACTTAGTTAGTCACTTAGTCAGTCACTCAGTCACTCCCTGTGACACACAGTCAGCCACTCAGTCACTTAGTCAGTCACACGGACACTCCCTGTGACACACAGACACTTAGTTAGTCACTTAGTTAGTCACTCAGTCAGTCAGTCACTCAGACACTCCCTGTGACACACGGACACTTAGTTAGTTACTTAGTTAGTCACTCAGTCAGTCAGTCACTCAGACACTTCCTGTGACACACAGACACTTAGTTAGTCACTTAGTTAGTCACTTAGTCAGTCACTTAGTTAGTCACTTAGTTAGTCACTTAGTTAGTCACTTAGTCGCTTAGTTAGTCACTCAGTCACTCCCTGTGACACACAGACACTTAGTCACTTAGTTAGTCACTTAGTTAGTCACTTAGTCACTTAGTTAGTCACTCAGTCAGTCAGTCACTCAGACACTCCCTGTGACACACGGACACTTAGTTAGTTACTTAGTTAGTCACTCAGTCAGTCAGTCACTCAGACACTTCCTGTGACACACAGACACTTAGTTAGTCACTTAGTTAGTCACTTAGTCAGTCACTTAGTTAGTCACTTAGTTAGTCACTTAGTTAGTCACTTAGTCGCTTAGTTAGTCACTCAGTCACTCCCTGTGACACACAGACACTTAGTCACTTAGTTAGTCACTTAGTTAGTCACTTAGTCACTTAGTTAGTCACTCAGTCAGTCACTCAGACACTCCCTGTGACACACAGACACTTAGTTAGTCACTTAGTCAGTCACTTAGTTAGTGACTTAGTCAGTCAGTCACTCAGTCACTCAGACACTCCCTGTGACACACAGACACTCAGTTAGTCACTTAGTCAGTCACTTAGTCAGTCACTTAGTCAGTCACTTAGTCACTTAGTCAGTCACTTAGTCAGTCAGTCACTCAGTCAGTCAGTCAGTCACTCAGACACTCCCTGTGACACACAGACAGCCACTCAGTGACTTAGTTAGTCACTCACTCAGACACTCCCTGTGACACAAAGACACTTAGTTAGTCTCTTAGTCAGTCACTTAGTCAGTCACTCAGTCACTCCCTGTGACACACAGTCAGTCACTCAGTTAGTCACTTAGTTAGTCACTCAGACACTCCCTGTGACACACAGACACTTAGTCACTTAGTTAGTCACTCAGTCACTCAGTCAATCAGTCACTCAGACACTCCCTGTGACACACAGTCACTCAGTCAGTCACTCAGTCAGTCAGTCACTCAGTCAGTCACTCACTCAGACACTCCCTGTGACACACAGACACTCAGTCACTCAGTTAGTCACTCAGTCAGTCAATCAGTCACTCAGACACTCCCTGTGACACACGGACACTTAGTTAGTCACTTAGTTAGTCACTTAGTTAGTGACTTAGTCAGTCAGTCACTCAGACACTCCCTGTGACACACGGACACTTAGTTAGTCACTTAGTTAGTCACTTAGTTAGTGACTGAGTCAGTCAGTCAGTCACTCAGACACTCCCTGTGACACACAGACACTCAGTTAGTCACTTAGTTAGTCAATTAGTCAGTCAGTCAGTCACTCCAACACTCCCTGTGACACACAGACACTTAGTTAGTCACTTAGTTAGTCACTTAGTCAGTCACTCAGTCACTCCCTGTGACACACAGTCAGCCACTCAGTCACTTAGTCAGTCACACGGACACTCCCTGTGACACACAGACACTTAGTTAGTCACTTAGTTAGTCACTCAGTCAGTCAGTCACTCAGACACTCCCTGTGACACACGGACACTTAGTTAGTTACTTAGTTAGTCACTCAGTCAGTCAGTCACTCAGACACTTCCTGTGACACACAGACACTTAGTTAGTCACTTAGTTAGTCACTTAGTCAGTCACTTAGTTAGTCACTTAGTTAGTCACTTAGTTAGTCACTTAGTTAGTCACTTAGTTAGTCGCTTAGTTAGTCGCTTAGTTAGTCACTCAGTCAGTCAGTCAATCAGTCACTCCCTGTGACACACAGACACTTAGTCACTTAGTTAGTCACTTAGTTAGTCACTTAGTCAGTCACTTAGTCAGTCAGTCACTCAGACACTCCCTGTGACACACAGACACTTAGTTAGTCACTTAGTCAGTCACTTAGTTAGTGACTTAGTCAGTCAGTCACTCAGTCACTCAGACACTCCCTGTGACACACAGACACTCAGTTAGTCACTTAGTCAGTCACTTAGTCAGTCACTTAGTCACTTAGTCAGTCAGTCACTCAGTCAGTCAGTCACTCAGACACTCCCTGTGACACACAGACAGTCACTCAGTCACTCAGTTAGTCACTTAGTCACTTAGTCAGTCAGTCACTCAGTCACTCAGACACTCCCTGTGACACACGGACACTTAGTTAGTCACTTAGTTAGTCACTCAGTCAGTCAGTCACTCAGACACTTCCTGTGACAAACAGTCAGCCACTCAGTTAGTCACTTAGTCAGTCAGTCACTCAGTCACTCCCTGTGACACACAGACAGTCACTTAGTCAGTCACTTAGTCAGTCACTCAGTCAGTCACTCAGACACTCCCTGTGACACACAGACACTCAGTTAGTCACTTAGTTAGTGACTCAGTCAATCAGTCACTCAGACACTCCCTGTGACACACAGACACTCAGTTAGTCACTCAGACACTCCGTGACACACAGACACTCAGTCACTTAGTTAGTCACTCAGTCACTTAGTTAGTCACTTACTTAGTCACTTAGTCACTTAGTTAGTCACTTAGGTAGTCACTTAGTTAGTCACTCAGACACTCCCTGTGACACACAGACACTTAGTCACTTAGTTAGTCACTCAGTCACTCAGTCAATCAGTCACTCAGACACTCCCTGTGACACACAGTCACTCAGTCAGTCACTCAGTCAGTCACTCAGTCAGTCACTCACTCAGACACTCCCTGTGACACACAGACACTCAGTCACTCAGTTAGTCACTCAGTCAGTCAGTCAATCAGTCACTCAGACACGCCCTGTGACACACAGACACTCAGTTAGTCACTTAGTTAGTCACTTAGTTAGTGACTTAGTCAGTCAGTCACTCAGTCACTCCCTGTGACACACAGTCACTTAGTCACTTAGTTAGTCACTTAGTTAGTCACTTAGTCAGTCAATCACTCAGTCACTCCCTGTGAAACACAGTCACTTAGTCACTTAGTCAGTCACACGGACACTCCCTGTGACACACAGTCACTTAGTTAGTCACTTAGTTAGTCACTTAGTCAGTCACTTAGTCAGTCAGTCACTCAGACACTCCCTGTGACACAAAGACACTTAGTCACTTAGTTAGTCACTTAGTCAGTCAGTCACTCAGTCACTCCCTGTGACACAGTCAGCCACTCAGTCACTTAGTCAATCACACGGACACTCCCTGTGACACACGGACACTTAGTTAGTCACTTAGTTAGTCACTCAAACACTCAGTCACTCACTCAGACACTCCCTGTGACACACAGTCAGTCACTTCGTCACTTAGTCACTTAGTCAGTCAGTCACACGGACACTCCCTGTGACACAGACACTTAGTTAGTCACTTAGTCAGTCACTTAGTCAGTCACTCAGTCACTCCCTGTGACACACAGTCACTTAGTTAGTCACTTAGTCAGTCACTCAGTCACTCAGTCACTCACTTAGACACTCCCTGTGACACACAGACAGCCACTCAGTTAGTCACTTAGTCAGTCACTCAGTCACTCACTCAGACACTCCCTGTGACACAGACACTTAGTCACTTAGTCAGTCAGTCACTCAGTCACTCCCTGTGACACACAGTCAGCCACTCAGTGACTTAGTCACTCACTCAGACACTCCCTGTGACACAGTCACTTAAAAACTTAGTCAGTCACTTAGTCAATTAGTCACTCAGTCACTCCCTATGACACACAGACACTTAGTTAGTCACTTAGTCAATCAGTCACTCACTCAGACACTCCCTGTGACACACAGTCAGTCACTCAGTTAGTCACTTAGTCACTCAGTCAGTCAGTCACTCAGTCACTCCCTGTGACACGCAGACACTTAGTTAGTCACTTAGTTAGTCACTTAGTTAGTCAGTCACATGGACAACTCCCTTTGACACACAGACACTTAGTCGCTTAGTCAGTCAGTCACTCAGTCACTCCCTGTGACACACAGTCAGTCACTCAGTGACTTAGTTAGTCACTCACTCACACTCCCTGTGACACACAGTCAGTCACTTAGTTAGTCACTTAGTCACTCAGTCAGTCACTCAGACACTCCCTGTGACACACAGTCACTTAGTTAGTCACTTAGTTAGTCACTTAGTCACTCAGTCAGTCAGTTAGTCAGTCACTCAGACACTCCCTGTGAAACATACACAGTCACTTAGTCACTTAGTCTGTCACACGGACACTCCCTGTGACACACAGACACTTAGTCACTTAGTTAGTCACTCAGTCACTCCCTGTGACACACAATCAGTCACTTAGTTAGTCACTTAGTTAGTCACTTAGTTAGTCACTTAGTTAGTCACTTAGTCACTTAGTCAGTCACTTAGTCGGTCACTTAGTTAGTCACTTAGTTAGTCACTTAGTTAGTCACTTAGTCAGTCACTCAGTTAGTCACTTAGTCACTTAGTTAGTCACTCACTCAGTCACTCAATCACTCAATCACTCAATCACTCACTCAGTCACTCAGTCACTCAGCCAGTCACTCACTCACTCAATCACTCAATCACTCAGTCCCTCACTTACACAGTCAGTCACTCAGTCACTCACTCAGACACTCCCTGTGACACAGTCAGTCACTTAGTTAGTCACTTAGTTAGTCACTTAGTCACTCAGTCAGTCAGTCAGTTAGTCAGTCACTCAGACACTCCCTGTGACACAGTCACTTAGTTAGTCACTTAGTCAGTCACTCAGTCACTCCCTGTGACACAGTCAGTCACTTAGTTAGTCACTCAATCAGTCACTCAGTCACTCACTCAGACACTAACCTGTGACACACAGTCACTCAGTCAGTCACTTAGTCACTTAGTCAGTCACTCAGTTAGTCACTCAGTTAGTCATTCACTCAGTCAGTCACTCAGTTATTCACTTAGTCACTTAGTCAGTCACTCAGTCACTCACTCAGATACTCCCTGTGACACACACTCAGTCACTTAGTCACTTAGTAAGTCACTCAGTCACTTAGTCAATTAGTCACTCAGTTACTTAGTCAGTCAGTCAGTTAGTCAGACACTCCCTGTGACACAGAGACACTCAGTCACTTAGTTAGTCACTCAGTTAGTCAGTCACTCAGTTAGTCAGTCACTCAGTTAGTCAGTCACTCAGTTAGTGAGTCACTCAGACGCTCCCTGTGACACAGACACTCAGTCACTTAGTTAGCCACTCAGTCAGTCACTCAGCTAGTCACTCAGTTAGTGAGTCACTCACACTCCCTGTGAAACACAGACAGTCACTTAGTCACTTAGTCAGTCACTCAGTCACTTAGTCACTCAGTTACTTAGTCAGTCAGTCAGATACTCCCTGTGACACACAGACACTCAGTCACTTAGTTAGTCACTCAGTCAGTCACTCAGTCAGTCACTCAGTTAGTCAGTCACTCAGACACTCCCTGTGACACACACACAGTCAGTCACTCAGTCAGTCAGTCACTCGCTGTGACACATAGACAGTCACTCAGTTACTTAGTCACTTAGTCAGTCACTCAGTTACTCACTCAGACACTCCCTGTGACACAGTCAGCCACTCAGTCAGACACTCACTCACTCAGTCAGTCACTCAGTCAGTCACTCAGTCAAACAGTCAGTCACTCAGTCAGTCACTCAGTCAGTCAGACATTCAGTCAGTCACTCAGTCACGCACTCAGTCACTCACTCAGTCACCCACTCAGTCAGTCACTCAGTCAGTTACTCAGTAACTCACTGAGTGAGTGACTGAGTGAGTGACTAAGTGAATGACTAAGTGAGTGACTAAGTGAGTGACTAAGTGAGTAACTAAGTGAGTAACTGAGTGAGTGACTAAGTGAGTGACTGAGTGACTGAGTGAGTGACTACATGAGTGACTGAGTGAATGACTAATTGAGTGACTAATTGAGTGACTAAGTGAATGACTAAGTGAGTGACTAAGTGAATGACTAAGTGAGTGACTAAGTGAGTGAGTAAGTGAATGACTAAGTGAGTAACTGAGTGACTAAGTGAATGATTAAGTGAGTGACTAAGTGAATGACTGAGTGAGTGACTAAGTGACTAAGTGAGTAAGTGAGTGACTAAGTGAGTAACTAAGTGAGTGACTGAGTGACTCAGTGAGTAACTGAGTGACTAAGTGAGTGACTGAATGACTAAGTGAGTGACTAAGTGAATGACTAAGTGAGTAACTAAGTGAGTGACTAAGTGAGTAACTAAGTGAGTGACTGAGTGAGTGACTAAGTGAGTGACTAAGTGAGTGACTAAGTGAGTGACTAAGTGACTAAGTGAGTGACTAAGTGAGTGACTAAGTGAGTGACTAAGTGACTAAGTGAGTGACTAAGTGAGTGACTAAGTGAATGACTAAGTGAGTGACTAAGTGACTAAGTGAGTGACTAAGTGAGTGACTAAGTGAGTGACTAAGTGACTAAGTGAGTGACTATGTGAGTGACTAAGTGAGTGACTGAGTGACTAAGTGAGTGACTAAGTGAGTGACTAAGTAAGTGACTAAGTGAGTGACTAAGTGACTAAGTGAGTGACTAAGTGAGTGACTGAGTGAGTGACTAAGTGAGTGACTAAGTGAGTGACTAAGTGAGTGAATAAGTGAGTGACTAAGTGACTAAGTGAGTGACTAAGTGAGTAACTAAGTGAGTAACTAAGTGAGTGACTTAGTGAGTGACTAAGTGAGTGACTAAGTGAGTGACTAAGTGAGTGATTGAGTGACTAAGTGAATGACTAAATGAGTGACTAAGTGAGTGACTAAGTGAGTGTCTGAGTGAGTGACTTAGTGAGTGACTAAGTGAGTGACTAAGTGAGTGACTAAGTGAGTGACTAAGTGAGTGATTGAGTG
Organism: Petromyzon marinus; assembly: GCF_048934315.1. Taxonomy (NCBI): domain Eukaryota; kingdom Metazoa; phylum Chordata; class Hyperoartia; order Petromyzontiformes; family Petromyzontidae; genus Petromyzon; species Petromyzon marinus. Next base: position 16,742 of record NW_027423523.1, read on the forward strand.
ACTAAGTGAATGACTAAGTGAGTGACTAAGTGAGTGACTAAGTGAGTGACTAAGTGAGTCACTTAGTGAGTGACTAAGTGAGTGACTAAGTGAGTCACTTAGTGAGTGACTAAGTGAGTGACTAAGTGAGTGACTAAGTGAGTGACTAAGTAACTAAGTGAGTGACTAAGTGAGTAACTAAGTGAGTAACTAAGTGATTAATTAAGTGAGTGACTAAGTGAGTGACTTAGTGAGTAACTAAGTGAGTGACTGAGTGACTCAGTGAGAAACTGAGTGACTCAGTGAGTGACTGAATGACTAAGTGAGTGACTAAGTGAGTGACTAAGTGAGGAACTAAGTGAGTGACTGAGTGAGTGACTGAGTGAGTGACTAAGTGAGTGACTGAGTGAGTGACTAAGTGAGTGACTAAGTGAGTGACTGAGTGAGTGACTAAGTGAGTGACTAAGTGAGTGACTGAGTGAGTGACTAAGTGAGTGACTAAGTGAATGACTGAGTGACTAAGTGAGTGACTAAGTGAGTGACTAAGTGAGTGACTAAGTGACTAAGTGAGTGACTAAGTGAGTGACTAAGTGAGTGACTGAGTGACTAAGTGAGTGACTAAGTGAGTGACTAAGTGACTAAGTGAGTGACTAAGTGAGTGACTAAGTGAGTGACTAAGTAACTAAGTGAGTGACTAAGTGAGTGACTAAGTGAGTGACTAAGTGAGTGACTCAGTGAGTGACTAAGTGACTAAGTGAGTGACTAAGTGAGTGACTAAGTGAGTGACTAAGTGAGTGACTAAGTGACTAAGTGAGTGACTAAGTGAGTGACTAAGTGACTAAGTGAGTGACTAAGTGAGTGACTAAGTGACTAAGTGAGTGACTAAGTGAGTGACTGAGTGACTGAGTGAGTGACTAAGTGAGTGACTAAGTGAGTGACTAAGTGAGTGACTAAGTGAGTGACTAAGTGAGTGAATAAGTGAGTGACTAAGTGAGTGAATAAGTGAGTGAATAAGTGAGTGACTAAGTAAGTGACTAAGCGAGTGACTGAGTGACTAAGCGAGTGACTGAGTGACGAAGCGAGTGACTAAGCGAGTGACTAAGCGAGTGACTAAGTGAGTGACTAAGTGACTAAGTGAGTGACTGAGTGACTAAGTGAGTGACTAAGTGAGTGACTGAGTGAGTCACTACGTGAGTGACTAAGTGAGTGACTAAGTGAGTGACTAAGTGAGTGACTAAGTGAGTGACTAAGTGAGTGACTAAGTGACTGAGTGAGTGACTAAGTGACTAACTGAGTGACTGAGTGACTAAGTGAGTGACTAAGCAAGTGACTAAGTGAGTGACTAAGTGAATGACTGAGTGAGTGACTGAGTGAGTGACTAAGTGAGTGACTAAGTGAGTGACTAAGTGAGTGACTAAGTGAGTGATTAAGTGAATGACTGAGTGAGTGACTAAGTGAGTGACTGAGTGAGTGACTGAGTGAGTGACTAAGTGAGTAACTAAGTGAGTAACTAAGTGAGTGACTAAGTGAGTGACTAAGTGAGTGACTAAGTGAGTGACTAAGTGAGTGACTAAGTGACTAAGTGAGTGACTAAGTGAGTGACTAAGTGAGTGACTGAGTGAGTGACTGAGTGAGTGACTAAGTGAGTAACTAAGTGAGTAACTAAGTGAGTGACTTAGTGAGTGACTAAGTGAGTGACTAAGTGAGTGACTAAGTGAGTGACTAAGTGAGTGACTGAGTGAGTGACTAAGTGAGTGACTAAGTGAGTGACTAAGTGAGTGACTGAGTGAGTGACTAAGTGACTAAGTGAGTGACTGAGTGAGAGACTAAGTGAGTGACTAAGTGAGTGACTAAGTGAGTGACTAAGTGAGTGACTGAGTGAATGACTAAGTGAGTGACTCAGTGACTAAGTGAGTGACTAAGTGAGTGACTAAGTGAGTAACTGAGTGAGTGACTGAGTGAGTGACTGAGTGAGTGACTGAGTGAGTGACTGAGTGAGTGACTAAGTGAGTGACTAAGTGAGTGAGTGAGTGACTGAGTGAGTGACTGAGTGAGTGACTAAGTGAGTGACTGAGTGAGTGACTAAGTGAGTGACTAAGTGAGTGACTAAGTGAGTGACTAAGTGACTAAATGAGTGACTGAGTGAGTGACTAAGTGAGTGACTGAGTGAGTGACTGAGTGAGTGACTAAGTGAGTGACTAAGTGAGTGAATGAGTGAGTGAGTGAGTGACTGAGTGAGTGACTAAGTGAGTGACTAAGTGAGTGACTGAGTGAGTGACTGAGTGAGTGACTGAGTGAGTGACTGAGTGAGTGACTAAGTGAGTGACTAAGTGAGTGACTGAGTGAGTGACTGAGTGAGTGACTAAGTGAGTGACTAAGTGAGTGACTGAGTGAGTGACTAAGTGAGTGACTAAGTGAGTGACTGAGTGAGTGACTGAGTGAGTGACTAAGTGAGTGACTGAGTGAGTGACTAAGTGAGTGACTAAGTGAGTGACTAAGTGACTGAGTGACTGAGTGAGTGACTGAGTGAGTGACTAAGTGAGTGACTAAGTGAGTGACTGAGTGAGTGACTAAGTGAGTGACTAAGTGAGTGACTAAGTGAGTGACTGAGTGAGTGACTGAGTGAGTGACTAAGTGAGTGACTAAGTGAGTGACTAAGTGAGTGACTAAGTGACTAAGTGAGTAACTAAATGAGTGACTAAGTGAGTGACTGAGTGAGTGACTAAGTGAGTGACTGAGTGAGTGACTAAGTGACTGAGTGAGTGACTAAGTGACTAACTGAGTGACTGAGTGACTAAGTGAGTGACAAAGCGAGTGACTAAGTGAGTGACTAAGTGAATGACTGAGTGAGTGACTGAGTGAGTGACTAAGTGAGTGACTAAGTGAGTGATTAAGTGAATGACTGAGTGAATGACTGAGTGAGTGAATAAGTGAGTGACTGAGTGAGTGACTAAGTGAGTAACTAAGTGAGTAACTAAGTGAGTAACTAAGTGAGTGACTTAGTGAGTGACTAAGTGAGTGACTAAGTGAGTGACTAAGTGAGTGACTAAGTGAGTGACTAAGTGACTAAGTGAGTGACTAAGTGAGTGACTAAGTGAGTGACTGAGTGAGTGACTAAGTGAGTAACTAAGTGAGTAACTAAGTGAGTGACTTAGTGAGTGACTAAGTGAGTGACTAAGTGAGTGACTAAGTGAGTGACTGAGTGAGTGACTAAGTGAGTGACTAAGTGAGTAACTAAGTGAGTAACTAAGTGAGTGACTTAGTGAGTGACTAAGTGAGT
>NW_027423523.1:25000-60866 GCF_048934315.1 Petromyzon marinus
TGAGTCTGTGGGTCTCTGTGTGGTGGTGAGTCTATGGGTCTCTGTGTGGTGAGTCTGTGGGTCTCTGTGTGGTGAGTCTGTGGGTGTCTGTGTGGTGAGTCTATGGGTCTCTGTGTGGTGAGTCTGTGGGTCTCTGTGTGGTGAGTCTGTGGGTCTCTGTGTGGTGGTGAGTCTATGGGTCTCTGTGTGGTGAGTCTATGGGTCTCTGTGTGGTGAGTCTGTGGGTCTCTGTGTGGTGAGTCTATGGGTCTCTGTGTGGTGAGTCTATGGGTCTCTGTGTGGTGAGTCTGTGGGTCTCTGTGTGGTGAGTCTATGGGTCTCTGTGTGGTGAGTCTGTGGGTCTCTGTGTGGTGAGTCTATGGGTCTCTGTGTGGTGAGTCTATGGGTCTCTGTGTGGTGAGTCTGTGGGTCTCTGTGTGGTGAGTCTATGGGTCTCTGTGTGGTGAGTCTGTGGGTCTCTGTGTGGTGAGTCTGTGGGTCTCTGTGTGGTGAGTCTGTGGGTCTCTGTGTGGTGAGTCTATGGGTCTCTGTGTGGTGAGTCTGTGGGTCTCTGTGTGGTGAGTATGTGGGTCACACACAGAGACACACAGAGACAGAGACACAGACACACAGACACAGAGACACACAGACACAGAGACACAGAGACACAAAGAGACACAGAGAGACAGAGACACACACAGAGACACACAGAGACAGACAAAGAGACACACAGAGACAGAGACAGACAGAGACACAGAGACAGAGAGAGACAGAGACACAGAGACACAGAGAGACAGAGACACACACAGAGACACACACAGAGACACACAGACACAGAGACACACAGACACAGAGACACAGACACACAGAGAGACAGAGACACAGAGACACACACAGAGACACACAGAGACAGACAGAGACACACAGAGACAGAGACACACAGAGACATAGAGACACAGAGACACAGAGACACAGACACACAGACACAGAGACACAGAGACACACACACACACATAGAGACACACAGAGACACACAGAGACTCACAGAGACACACACACACAGAGAGACACACAGAGACAGAGAGACACACACAGAGACAGAGACACAGAGACAGAGACACACAGAGACACACACACAGAGACAGAGACACAGAGACACACAGACACACACACACACACAGATAGACACACAGAGACACAGAGACACACAGAGACACACACACACAGAGACACACAGAGACACACAGAGAGACACACACACAGATAGACACAGAGACACAGAGACAGAGAGACACAGAGACAGGGGTCTGACCCTTTCCGCAGCATGGCATTCCAGAACATCTGCTCTGAGGGGTAGACCCAGTTGGAGACACACAGAGACACACACAGACACACAGAGACACAGAGAGACACAGAGACACACAGAGACACACAGAGACACAGACAGAGACACAGAGACACACAGAGAGACAGAGAGACACACAGAGACACACAGAGACTCACAGAGACACAGAGAGACTCACAGAGACACAGAGACACACAGAGACAGAGACACACATAGACACACACACACAGAGACACACAGAGACACACACACACACACAGAGACACACAGAGACACACAGAGACACACACACACACACAGAGACACACAGAGACACACACACACAGACAGAGACACAGAGACAGGGAGTCTGACCCTTTCCGCAGCATGGCATTCCAGAACATCTGCTCTGAGGGGTAGACCCAGTTGGAGAGACACACAGAGACACACAGAGACACAGAGACACACAGACACAGAGAGACAGAGACACAGAGACACACAGACAGAGAGACACAGAGACAGGGGTCTGACCCTTTCCGCAGCATGGCGTTCCAGAACATCTGCTCTGAGGGGTAGACCCAGTTGGAGACACACAGAGACACACAGAGACACACAGAGACACACACACACACAGAGACACACAGAGACACACAGAGACACACAGAGACACACACACACACAGAGACACACAGAGACACACAGAGACACACAGAGACACACACACACACAGAGACACACAGAGACACACACACACAGACAGAGACACAGAGACAGGGAGTCTCACCCTTTCCGCAGCATGGCATTCCAGAACATCTGCTCTGAGGGGTAGACCCAGTTGGAGACACACAGAGACACAGAGACACACAGAGACACACACACACACAGAGACACACAGAGACACAGAGAGACAGAGAGACACACAGAGACACACAGATAGACACACACAGAGACACAGAGACAGGGTCTGACCCTTTCCGTAGCATGGCATTCCAGAACATCTGCTCTGAGGGGTAGACCCAGTTGGAGAGACACACAGAGACACACAGACACAGAGACACACAGACACACACAGACACAGAGACACACAGAAACTCACAGAGACACAGAGAGACAGAGAGAGACACAGAGAGACACAGAGACAGGGAGTCTGACCCTTTCCACAGCATGGCATTCCAGAACATCTGCTCTGAGGGGTAGACCCAGTTGGAGACACACAGACACACACAGACACAGAGACACACAGAAACTCACAGAGACACAGAGAGACAGAGAGACACACAGAGACACACAGATAGACACACACAGAGACACAGAGACAGGGTCTCACCCTTTCCGTAGCATGGCATTCCAGAACATCTGCTCTGAGGGGTAGACCCAGTTGGAGAGACACACAGAGACACACAGAGACACACATAGACACACACACACAGAGACACACAGAGACACACAGAGACACACAGAGACACACAGAGACACACAGAGACACACACACACACAGAGACACACAGAGACACACAGAGACACACAGAGACACACACACACACAGAGACATACAGAGACACACAGATAGACACACACAGAGACACAGAGACAGGGAGTCTGACCCTTTCCGTAGCATGGCATTCCAGAACATCTGCTCTGAGGGGTAGACCCAGTTGGAGACACACAGAGACACACAGAGACACACAGAGACACACACACACACAGAGACACACAGAGACACACACACACAGACAGAGACACAGAGACAGGGAGTCTGACCCTTTCCGCAGCATGGCATTCCAGAACATCTGCTCTGAGGGGTAGACCCAGTTGGAGAGACACACAGAGACACACAGACACAGAGAGACACACAGAAACTCACAGAGACACAGAGAGACAGAGAGACACACAGAGACACACAGATAGACACACACAGAGACACAGAGACAGGGTCTCACCCTTTCCGTAGCATGGCATTCCAGAACATCTGCTCTGAGGGGTAGACCCAGTTGGAGACACACAGACACACACAGACACAGAGACACACAGAAACTCACAGAGACACAGAGAGACAGAGAGACACACAGAGACACACAGATAGACACACACAGAGACACAGAGACAGGGTCTCACCCTTTCCGTAGCATGGCATTCCAGAACATCTGCTCTGAGGGGTAGACCCAGTTGGAGACACACAGACACACACAGACACAGAGACACACAGAAACTCACAGAGACACAGAGAGACAGAGAGACACACAGAGACACACAGATAGACACACACAGAGACACAGAGACAGGGAGTCTCACCCTTTCCGTAGCATGGCATTCCAGAACATCTGCTCTGAGGGGTAGACCCAGTTGGAGTTGGAGCCGGCCCGAGGGATTGATGATTCCTCCCTCTGGGTGGGTAGAGGGAACGGCTGATCCGGTGCTGGAAGCTGATTCGGTGGTGGCATCTGGGTGGGTGGGTGGGAGGGTGGGTGGGTGGATGGGTGAGTGGGTGAGTGAGTGAGTGGGAGGGTGGGTGGGTGGGTGAGTGGGTGAGTGAGTGGGTGAGTGAGTGAGTGGGTGAGTGGGTGAGTGGGTGGGTGGGTGGGAGGGTGGGTGAGTGAGTGGGTGAGTGAGTGAGTGAGTGGGGTGGGTGGGTGAGTGAGTGGGTGAGTGAGTGGGTGGGTGGGTGAGTGGGTGAGTGGGTGGGTGAGTGAGTGGGTGAGTGAGTAAGTGAGTGGGTGGGTGGGTGAGTGGGTGGGTGGGAGGGTGGGTGGGAGGGTGGGTGGGTGAGTGAGTGGGTGGGTGGGTGAGTGAGTGGGTGGGTGAGTGAGTGGGTGGGAGGGTGGGTGGGTGAGTGGGTGAGTGGGTGGGTGAGTGGGAGGGTGGGTGAGTGGGTGAGTGAGTGGGTGAGTGAGTGGGTGAGTGAGTGGGTGAGTGAGTGAGTGAGTGGGTGGGTGGGAGGGTGGGAGGGTGGGTGGGTGGGTGGGTGAGTGAGTGAGTGGGTGAGTGGGTGGGTGGGTGGGTGAGTGAGTGGGTGGGTGGGTGGGTGAGTGAGTGGGTGGGTGAGTGGGTGGGTGGGAGGGTGGGTGGGTGGGTGGGAGGGTGGGTGGGAGGGTGGGTGGGTGGGAGGGTGGGTGGGTGGGTGGGTGGGTGGGTGGGAGGGTGGGTGGGTGGGTGGGTGGGAGGGTGGGTGGGTGGGTGAGTGAGTGGGTGGGAGGGTGGGAGGGTGGGTGGGTGAGTGGGTGAGTGGGTGAGTGGGTGGGTGAGTGGGTGGGAGGATGGGTGGGTGAGTGAGTGAGTGGGTGGGTGGGAGGGTGGGTGGGAGGGTGGGTGAGTGAGTGGGTGGGTGAGTGAGTGGGTGAGTGAGTGAGTGGGTGGGAGGGTGGGAGGGTGGGTGGGTGAGTGGGTGAGTGGGTGGGTGGGTGAGTGGGTGAGTGGGTGGGAGGGTGGGTGGGTGAGTGGGTGAGTGGGTGAGTGGGTGGGTGAGTGGGTGGGAGGGTGGGTGGATGAGTGAGTGGGAGGGTGGGTGAGTGGGAGGGTGGGTGGGTGAGTGGGTGAGTGGATGAGTGGGTGGGTGGGTGAGTGGGTGGGTGAGTGAGTGGGTGAGTGAGTGGGTGAGTGAGTGGGTGGGTGGGTGAGTGGGTGAGTGAGTGGGTGGGTGGGTGAGTGAGTGGGTGGGTGGGTGAGAGGGTGAGTGGGTGGGTGAGTGAGTGAGTGGGTGGGTGGGTGGGTGGGTGGGTGAGTGAGTGAGTGAGTGGGTGAGTGGGTGAGTGAGTGGGTGGGTGAGTGGGTGGGTGGGTGAGTGAGTGAGTGGGTGGGAGGGTGGGAGGGTGGGTGGGTGAGTGGGTGAGTGGGTGGGTGGGTGAGTGGGTGAGTGGGTGGGTGGGTGGGTGAGTGGGTGAGTGGGTGAGTGGGTGGGTGGGTGGGTGAGTGGGTGAGTGGGTGAGTGGGTGGGTGAGTGGGTGGGAGGGTGGGTGGATGAGTGAGTGGGAGGGTGGGTGAGTGGGAGGGTGGGTGGGTGAGTGGGTGAGTGGATGAGTGGGTGGGTGGGTGGGTGAGTGGGTGGGTGAGTGAGTGGGTGAGTGAGTGGGTGAGTGAGTGGGTGGGTGAGTGGGTGAGTGAGTGGGTGGGTGGGTGAGTGAGTGGGTGGGTGGGTGAGAGGGTGAGTGGGTGAGTGAGTGAGTGGGTGGGTGGGTGAGTGAGTGAGTGAGTGGGTGAGTGGGTGAGTGAGTGGGTGGGTGAGTGGGTGGGAGGGTGGGAGGGTGGGTGGGTGAGTGGGTGAGTGGGTGGGTGAGTGGGTGAGTGGGTGGGAGGGTGGGTGGGTGAGTGGGTGAGTGGGTGAGTGGGTGGGTGGGTGGGTGGGTGAGTGGGTGAGTGGGTGGGTGAGTGGGTGGGAGGGTGGGTGGATGAGTGAGTGGGTGAGTGGGTGGGTGAGTGGGTGAGTGGGTGAGTGGGTGAGTGAGTGGGTGAGTGGGTGAGTGAGTGAGTGGGTGAGTGAGTGGGTGAGTGAGTGGGTGGGTGGGTGAGTGAGTGAGTGGGTGGGTGAGAGGGTGAGTGGGTGAGTGAGTGGGTGGGTGAGTGAGTGAGTGGGTGGGTGAGTGAGTGGGTGAGTGAGTGGGTGGGTGAGTGGGTGAGTGAGTGAGTGGGTGAGTGAGTGAGTGGGTGAGTGAGTGGGTGAGTGAGTGAGTGAGTGGGTGAGTGAGTGGGTGGGTGAGTGAGTGGGTGAGTGGGTGGGTGGGTGAGTGAGTGAGAGGGTGAGTGAGTGGGTGAGTGAGTGAGTGAGTGAGTGAGTGGGTGAGTGAGTGAGTGGGTGAGTGAGTGGGTGAGTGAGTGAGTGAGTGGGTGAGTGAGTGGGTGGGTGAGTGAGTGGGTGAGTGGGTGGGTGGGTGAGTGGGTGAGTGAGTGAGTGGGTGAGTGAGTGGGTGAGTGAGTGGGTAGGTAAGTGGGTGGGTGGGTGAGTGAGTGAGTGGGTGGGTGGGTGGGTGAGTGAGTGGGTGGGTGGGTGAGAGGGTGAGTGGGTGAGTGAGTGAGTGGGTGGGTGGGTGGGTGAGTGAGTGAGTGAGTGGGTGAGTGGGTGAGTGAGTGGGTGGGTGAGTGGGTGGGTGGGTGAGTGAGTGAGTGGGTGGGAGGGTGGGAGGGTGGGTGGGTGAGTGGGTGAGTGGGTGGGTGGGTGAGTGGGTGGGTGGGTGAGTGGGTGAGTGGGTGGGTGGGTGAGTGGGTGGGTGGGTGAGTGGGTGAGTGGGTGAGTGGGTGGGTGGGTGGGTGAGTGGGTGAGTGGGTGAGTGGGTGGGTGAGTGGGTGGGAGGGTGGGTGGATGAGTGAGTGGGAGGTGGGTGAGTGGGAGGGTGGGTGGGTGAGTGGGTGAGTGGATGAGTGGGTGGGTGGGTGAGTGGGTGGGTGAGTGAGTGGGTGAGTGAGTGGGTGAGTGAGTGGGTGGGTGAGTGGGTGAGTGAGTGGGTGGGTGGGTGAGTGAGTGGGTGGGTGGGTGAGAGGGTGAGTGGGTGAGTGAGTGAGTGGGTGGGTGGGTGAGTGAGTGAGTGAGTGGGTGAGTGGGTGAGTGAGTGGGTGGGTGAGTGGGTGGGAGGGTGGGAGGGTGGGTGGGTGAGTGGGTGAGTGGGTGGGTGAGTGGGTGAGTGGGTGGGAGGGTGGGTGGGTGAGTGGGTGAGTGGGTGAGTGGGTGGGTGGGTGGGTGGGTGAGTGGGTGAGTGGGTGGGTGAGTGGGTGGGAGGGTGGGTGGATGAGTGAGTGGGTGAGTGGGTGAGTGGGTGGGTGAGTGGGTGAGTGGGTGAGTGGGTGAGTGAGTGGGTGAGTGGGTGAGTGAGTGAGTGGGTGAGTGAGTGGGTGAGTGAGTGGGTGGGTGGGTGAGTGAGTGAGTGGGTGGGTGAGAGGGTGAGTGGGTGAGTGAGTGGGTGGGTGAGTGAGTGAGTGGGTGGGTGGGTGAGTGAGTGGGTGAGTGAGTGGGTGGGTGAGTGGGTGAGTGAGTGAGTGGGTGAGTGAGTGAGTGGGTGAGTGAGTGAGTGGGTGAGTGAGTGGGTGGGTGAGTGAGTGGGTGAGTGGGTGGGTGGGTGAGTGAGTGAGAGGGTGAGTGAGTGGGTGAGTGAGTGAGTGAGTGGGTGAGTGAGTGAGTGGGTGAGTGAGTGGGTGAGTGAGTGAGTGAGTGGGTGAGTGAGTGGGTGGGTGAGTGAGTGGGTGAGTGGGTGGGTGGGTGAGTGGGTGAGTGAGTGAGTGGGTGAGTGAGTGGGTGAGTGAGTGGGTAGGTAAGTGGGTGGGTGGGTGAGTGAGTGAGTGGGTGGGTGAGTGAGTGAGTGGTTGAGTAAGTGAGTGGGTGGGTGAGAAAGTGGGTGAGTGAGTGAGTGAGTGGGTGAGCAAGTGACATTGTGGTTAATGCAGTAGACATGAATCCTCATCACAAAAAGTTAAAGTTTTGTTGCTATAAAAAGTGGTAAAACCCCCAATTATTATTATTATTATTACACTTTGGTATTGGCAAAGGAGGTGTGATAATGATGATGATGATGCTCACCCCGAGCCTCTAGTTACTTTACTAGCGGCATCGGCTTTGAGCTGTGTTGACGAGTTTTGACGTCCATCTGGCCGAGCACCAATTGGATCGAGGCTCAAAAGAAATCTGTCCCTTGGGCGTGGTGGACCAATCAGTGTCAAGGACAGTAGCTCACGTAAATATTATATTATCATAGTGTGTGTGTGTGTGTTGTTGTTGTTGTGGTTGTTGTTTTGTGGTTGCATTTAGACTGCAGGTATTGTGGTTAACGCGGTAAACATGAATCCTCCGTTTAAAAAAAGTTGTAAGTTTTGTTGGCGAGGAAAAAAAGTGGGAAAAAGCCGATGTTGTTATTATTATTGTTGTTGTTTTGATTTAAAGCTTTCGTGACTGCAGTAATTCATATTCTTAGTTTTTTTTCGGTAAAGTCACCACCACGTTGAAGAGAAACAACAAAATAATAACATAATAAATATAAAACAATAAACACAATTCTCACGACGTTTCGACCATAACTCAAACGGGCGTCTTCAGGTGCGTTTGAGTTATGGTCGAAACGTCGTGAGAATTTTTTTATTGTTTTATAAATATTTTATTATTTTGTTGTTTCGACGTGGTGACTTTACCGAAAAAACTAAGGATACGTTATTATTATTATTGTTATCGTTGTTGTTGTTATTGTTGTTGTGACTTTACCGAAAAAACTAAGCATATGTTATTATTATTGTTGTTGTTATTGTTGTTGTTTTGATGTTTTTATTTGCAAAAGAATAAATAAATAAACGAATTTTAAAAAAAGGCAAAGCCAATACAAATCAAGGGGAGAGAGAGAGAGGAAATACAAATCGTTTAAAATCTCAAGTTAAAGAAAAACACGAAACATTATTATTACCATATTCTTAGTTTTTTCGGTAAAGTCACGTTGAAGGGAAACAACAAATAATAATAAAATAATAAATATAAAACAATAAAATATATAAACAATAAATATTTTATTATTATTATTTTGTTGTTTCCCTTCAACGTGGTGACTTTACCGAAAAAACTGAGAATATGAATTACTGCAGTCACGAAAGCTTTAAATCAAAATGATTATTATCGTCGTCGTTATATTTATTTTTTAAATTTTTTTGCGAAGTTATTTTCGTTAATTCATTTTCATTCGCTTCAATTTTTCCGAGTTTTATTTTTTAAAATTTTTCTAATTTTTTTTGCGAAGTTATTTTCGTTAATTTATTTTCATTCGCTTCAATTTTTCCTAGTTTTATTTTTTAAATTTTTTTTTTTAAAAATTGCTAAGTTATTTTCGTTAATTCATTTTCATTCGCTTCAATTTTTCAGAGTTTTTTTTTAAAATTTTTATTTAAAGCTTTCGTGACTGCAGCAATCCACATTCTTTGCTCTTTCGGTAAAAGTCACCACCACGTTGAAGGGAAACAATAAAATAATAATAAAATAATAAATATAAAACAATAAACACAATTCTCACGACGTTTCGACCATAACTCAAACGGGCGTCTTCAGGTGCGTTTGAGTTATGGTCGAAACGTCGTGAGAATTTTTTTATTGTTTTATAAATATTTTATTATTTTGTTGTTTCGACGTGGTGACTTTACCGAAAAAACTAAGCATATGTTATTATTATTATTGTTGTTATCGTTGTTGTTGTTGTTTTGATGTTTTTATTTGCAAAAGAATCAATAAATAAACGAATTTTAAAAAAGGCAAAGCCAATACAAATCAAGGGGAGAGAGAGAGAGAGGAAATACAAATCGTTTAAAATCTCAAGTTAAAGAAAAACACGAAACATTATTATTACCATATTCTTAGTTTTTTCGGTAAAGTCACGTTGGAGGGAAACAACAAAATAATAATAAAATAATAAATATAAAACAATAAAATATATAAACAATAAATATTTTATTATTATTTTGTTGTTTCCCTTCAACGTGGTGACTTTACCGAAAAAACTGAGAATATGAATTACTGCAGTCACGAAAGCTTTAAATCAAAATGATTATTATCGTCGTCGTTATATTTATTTTTTAAATTTTTTTGCGAAGTTATTTTCGTTAATTCATTTTCATTCGCTTCAATTTTTCCGAGTTTAATTTTTTTATTTTTTTTATTTAAAGCTTTCGTGACTGCAGCAATCCACATTCTTTGCTCTTTCGGTAAAAGTCACCACCACGTTGAAGGGAAACAATAAAATAATAATAAAATAATATATCTAAAACAATAAACACAATTCTCGCGACGTTTCGACCATAACACAAACGGTCATCATCAGGTGTGTCGCTTTGCATTAATTTATTTATTTATAAACGGTTTTCATTTATTTATATAAAACCGTTAGCGCCACGCGCAGCGATTTGGCGGTTTGTTTAGAAGGACTACTCCATCGATGTTATGAAACAGAGGAGGGGGAAGACGAAAAATTAATGTATGCTGTCTGAAAGCCACCGTAAGCGTGAACAATCAATTAAGACCCGAAATGGTTTATCAAATCCTTCCAATGATTGCTAAGCCCAGAATCCATCTTCTCGGTTGAAATTGTGTCTCTGTGCTTGTACATGTGGATAGCCTCGTGAACGAATCTCTCATGGTAACCGTAAGCGTGAACAATCAATTAAGACCCGAAATGGTTCATCAGATCCTTCCAATGATTGCTAAGCCCAGAATCCATCTTCTCGGTTGAAATTGTGTCTCTGTGCTTGTATATGTGGATAGCCTCGTGAACGAATCTCTCATGGTAACCATAAGCGTGAACAATCAATTAAGACCCAAAATGGTTCATCAAATCCTTCCAATGATTGCTAAGCCCAGAATCCATCTTCTCGGTTGAAATTGTGTCTCTGTGCTTGTACATGTGGATAGCCTCGTGAACGAATCTCTCATGGTAACCGTAAGCGTGAACAATCAATTAAGACCCGAAATGGTTCATCAAATCCTTCCAATGATTGCTAAGCCCAGAATCCATCTTCTCGGTTGAAATTGTGTCTCTGTGCTTGTACATGTGGATAGCCTCGTGAACGAATCTCTCATGGTAACCGTAAGCGTGAACAATCAATTAAGACCCGAAATGGTTCATCAGATCCTTCCAATGATTGCTAAGCCCAGAATCCATCTTCTCGGTTGAAATTGTGTCTCTGTGCTTGTACATGTGGATAGCCTCATGAACGAATCTCTCATGGTAACCGTATGCGTGAACAATCAATTAAGACCCGAAATGGTTTAGCAAATCCTTCCAATGATTGCTAAGCCCAGAATCCATCTTCTCGGTTGGAGTTGTCTCTGTGCGAGTATATGTGGATAGCCTCGTGAACGAATCTCTCATGGTAACCGTAAGGGTGAACAATCCATTAAGACCCGAAATGGTTTATCAAATCCTTCCAATGATTGCTAAGCCCAGAATCCATCTTCTCGGTTGAAATTGTCTCCGTGCTTGTAAATGTGGATAGCCTCGTGAACGAATCTATCATGGTAGCCGTAAGCGTGAACGATCAATTAAGACCCGAAATGGTTTATGAAATCCTTCCAATGATTGCTAAGCCCAGAATCCATCTTCTCGGTTGAAATTGTGTCTCCGTGCTTGTACATGTGGATAGCCTCGTGAACGAATCTCTCATGGTAGCCGTAAGCGTGAACAATCAATTAAGACCCGAAATGGTTTATCAAATCCTTCCAATGATTGCTAAGCCAAGAATCCATCTTCTCGGTTGAAATTGTGTCTCCGTGCTTGTACATGTGGATAGCCTCGTGAACGAATCTCTCATGGTAGCCGTAAGCGTGAACAATCAATTAAGACCCGAAATGGTTCATCAAATCCTTCCAATGATTGCTAAGCCCAGAATCCATCTTCTCGGTTGAAATTGTCTCCGTGTTTGTACATGTGGATAGCCGCATGAACGAATCTCTCATGGTAGCCGTAAGCGTGAACAATCAATTAAGACCCGAAATGGTTGATCAAATCCTTCCAATGATTGCTAAGCCCAGAATCCATCTTCTCGGTTGAAGTTGTCTCTGTGCTTGTACATGTGGATAGCCTCGTGAACGAATCTCTCATGGTAACCGTAAGCGTGAACAATCAATTAAGACCCGAAATGGTTTATCAAATCCTTCCAATGATTGCTAAGCCCAGAATCCATCTTCTCGGTTGAAATTGTCTCCGTGTTTGTACATGTGGATAGCCTCATGAACGAATCTCTCATGGTAACGGTAAGCGTGAACAATCAATTAAGACCCGAAATGGTTTATCAAATCCTTCCAATGATTGCTAAGCCCAGAATCCATCTTCTCGGTTGAAATTGTCTCCGTGCTTGTACATGTGGATAGCCTCGTGAACGAATCTCTCATGGTAACCGTAAGCGCGAACAATCAATTAAGACCCGAAATGGTTTATCAAATCCTTCCAATGATTGCTAAGCCAGAATCCATCTTCTCGGTTGAAATTGTCTCTGTGCTTGTACATGTGGATAGCCTCGTGAACGAATCTCTCATGGTAGCCATAAGGGTGAACAATCAATTAAGACCCGAAATGGTTTATCAAATCCTTCCAATGATTGCTAAGCCCAGAATCCATCTTCTCGGTTGAAATTGTCTCTGTGTTTGTACACGTGGATAGCCTCGTGAACGAATCTCTCATGGTAACCGTAAGCGTGGACAATCAATTAAGACCCGAAATGGTTTATCAAATCCTTCCAATGATTGCTAAGCCCAGAATCCATCTTCTCTGTTGAAATTGTGTCTCCGTGTTTGTACATGTGGATAGCCTCATGAACGAATCTCTCATGGTAGCCGTAAGCGTGGACAATCAATTAAGACCCGAAATGGTTTATCAAATCCTTCCAATGATTGCTAAGCCCAGAATCCATCTTCTCTGTTGAAATTGTGTCTCCGTGTTTGTACATGTGGATAGCCTCATGAACGAATCTCTCATGGTAGCCGTAAGCGTGAACAATCAATTAAGACCCGAAATGGTTTATCAAATCCTTCCAATGATTGCTAAGCCCAGAATCCATCTTCTCGGTTGAAGTTGTCTCTGGGCGTGTATATGTGGATAGCCTCGTGAACGAATCTCTCATGGTAACCGTAAGCGTGAACAATCAATTAAGACCCGAAATGGTTTATCAAATCTTTCCAATGATTGCTAAGCCCAGAATCCATCTTCTCGGTTGAAATTGTGTCTCTGTGTTTGTATACGTGGATAGCCTCATGAACGAATCTCTCATGGTAGCCGTAAGCGTGAACAATCAATTAAGACCCGAAATGGTTTATCAAATCCTTCCAATGATTGCTAAGCCCAGAATCCATCTTCTCGGTGGAAATTGTGTCTCCATGCTTGTACATGTGGATAGCCTCATGAACGAATCTCTCATGGTAGCCGTAAGCGTGAACAATCAATTAAGACCCGAAATGGTTTATCAAATCCTTCCAATGATTGCGAAGCCCAGAATCCATCTTCTCGGTTGAAATTGTGTCTCTGTGTTTGTACATGTGGATAGCCTCATGAACGAATCTCTCATGGTAGCCGTAAGCGTGAACAATCAATTAAGACCCGAAATAGTTTATCAAATCCTTCCAATGATTGCTAAGCCCAGAATCCATCTTCTCGGTTGAAATTGTGTCTCTGTGCTTGTATATGTGGATAGCCTCGTGAACGAATCTCTCATGGTAACCGTAAGCGTGAACAATCAATTAAGACCCGAAATGGTTTATCAAATCCTTCCAATGATTGCTAAGCCCAGAATCCATCTTCTCGGTTGAAATTGTGTCTCTGTGCTTGTATATGTGGATAGCCTCGTGAACGAATCTCTCATGGTAGCCGTAAGCGTGAACAATCAATTAAGACCCAAAATGGTTTATCAAATCTTTCCAATGATTGCTAAGCCCAGAATCCATCTTCTCGGTTGAAATTGTCTCCGTGTTTGTATATGTGGATAGCCTCGTGAACGAATCTCTCATGGTAGCCGTAAGCGTGAACAATCAATTAAGACCCAAAATGGTTTATCAAATCTTTCCAATGATTGCTAAGCCCAGAATCCATCTTCTCGGTTGAAATTGTCTCCGTGTTTGTATATGTGGATAGCCTCGTGAACGAATCTCTCATGGTAGCCGTAAGCGTGAACAATCAATTAAGACCCGAAATGGTTTATCAAATCCTTCCAATGATTGCTAAGCCCAGAATCCATCTTCTCGGTTGAAATTGTGTCTCCGTGTTTGTACATGTGGATAGCCTCGTGAACGAATCTCTCATGGTAGCCGTAAGCGTGAACAATCAATTAAGACCCAAAATGGTTTATCAAATCTTTCCAATGATTGCTAAGCCCAGAATCCATCTTCTCGGTTGAAATTGTCTCCGTGTTTGTATATGTGGATAGCCTCGTGAACGAATCTCTCATGGTAACCGTAAGCGTGAACAATCAATTAAGACCCGAAATGGTTTATCAAATCCTTCCAATGATTGCTAAGCCCAGAATCCATCTTCTCGGTTGAAATTGTCTCCGTGTTTGTACATGTGGATAGCCGCATGAACGAATCTCTCATGGTAGCCGTAAGCGTGAACAATCAATTAAGACCCGAAATGGTTGATCAAATCCTTCCAATGATTGCTAAGCCCAGAATCCATCTTCTCGGTTGAAGTTGTCTCTGTGCTTGTACATGTGGATAGCCTCGTGAACGAATCTCTCATGGTAACCGTAAGCGTGAACAATCAATTAAGACCCGAAATGGTTTATCAAATCCTTCCAATGATTGCTAAGCCCAGAATCCATCTTCTCGGTTGAAATTGTCTCCGTGTTTGTACATGTGGATAGCCTCATGAACGAATCTCTCATGGTAACGGTAAGCGTGAACAATCAATTAAGACCCGAAATGGTTTATCAAATCCTTCCAATGATTGCTAAGCCCAGAATCCATCTTCTCGGTTGAAATTGTCTCCGTGCTTGTACATGTGGATAGCCTCGTGAACGAATCTCTCATGGTAACCGTAAGCGCGAACAATCAATTAAGACCCGAAATGGTTTATCAAATCCTTCCAATGATTGCTAAGCCAGAATCCATCTTCTCGGTTGAAATTGTCTCTGTGCTTGTACATGTGGATAGCCTCGTGAACGAATCTCTCATGGTAGCCATAGGGGTGAACAATCAATTAAGACCCGAAATGGTTTATCAAATCCTTCCAATGATTGCTAAGCCCAGAATCCATCTTCTCGGTTGAAATTGTCTCTGTGTTTGTACACGTGGATAGCCTCGTGAACGAATCTCTCATGGTAACCGTAAGCGTGGACAATCAATTAAGACCCGAAATGGTTTATCAAATCCTTCCAATGATTGCTAAGCCCAGAATCCATCTTCTCTGTTGAAATTGTGTCTCCCGTGTTTGTACATGTGGATAGCCTCATGAACGAATCTCTCATGGTAGCCGTAAGCGTGGACAATCAATTAAGACCCGAAATGGTTTATCAAATCCTTCCAATGATTGCTAAGCCCAGAATCCATCTTCTCTGTTGAAATTGTGTCTCCGTGTTTGTACATGTGGATAGCCTCATGAACGAATCTCTCATGGTAGCCGTAAGCGTGAACAATCAATTAAGACCCGAAATGGTTTATCAAATCCTTCCAATGATTGCTAAGCCCAGAATCCATCTTCTCGGTTGAAGTTGTCTCTGGGCGTGTATATGTGGATAGCCTCGTGAACGAATCTCTCATGGTAACCGTAAGCGTGAACAATCAATTAAGACCCGAAATGGTTTATCAAATCTTTCCAATGATTGCTAAGCCCAGAATCCATCTTCTCGGTTGAAATTGTGTCTCTGTGTTTGTATACGTGGATAGCCTCATGAACGAATCTCTCATGGTAGCCGTAAGCGTGAACAATCAATTAAGACCCGAAATGGTTTATCAAATCCTTCCAATGATTGCTAAGCCCAGAATCCATCTTCTCGGTGGAAATTGTGTCTCCATGCTTGTACATGTGGATAGCCTCATGAACGAATCTCTCATGGTAGCCGTAAGCGTGAACAATCAATTAAGACCCGAAATGGTTTATCAAATCCTTCCAATGATTGCTAAGCCCAGAATCCATCTTCTCGGTTGAAATTGTGTCTCTGTGTTTGTACATGTGGATAGCCTCATGAACGAATCTCTCATGGTAGCCGTAAGCGTGAACAATCAATTAAGACCCGAAATAGTTTATCAAATCCTTCCAATGATTGCTAAGCCCAGAATCCATCTTCTCGGTTGAAATTGTGTCTCCGTGTTTGTATACGTGGATAGCCTCATGAACGAATCTCTCATGGTAGCCGTAAGCGTGAACAATCAATTAAGACCCGAAATGGTTTATCAAATCCTTCCAATGATTGCTAAGCCCAGAATCCATCTTCTCGGTTGAAATTGTGTCTCTGTGCTTGTATATGTGGATAGCCTCGTGAACGAATCTCTCATGGTAACCGTAAGCGTGAACAATCAATTAAGAACCGAAATGGTTTATCAAATCCTTCCAATGATTGCTAAGCCCAGAATCCATCTTCTCGGTTGAAAT
This sequence comes from Petromyzon marinus, assembly GCF_048934315.1. NCBI lineage: Eukaryota > Metazoa > Chordata > Hyperoartia > Petromyzontiformes > Petromyzontidae > Petromyzon > Petromyzon marinus. Next base: position 41,324 of record NW_027423523.1, read on the forward strand.
TGTGTCTCTGTGTTTGTATATGTGGATAGCCTCGTGAACGAATCTCTCATGGTAGCCGTAAGCGTGAACAATCAATTAAGACCCAAAATGGTTTATCAAATCTTTCCAATGATTGCTAAGCCCAGAATCCATCTTCTCGGTTGAAATTGTCTCCGTGTTTGTATATGTGGATAGCCTCGTGAACGAATCTCTCATGGTAGCCGTAAGCGTGAACAATCAATTAAGACCCGAAATGGTTTATCAAATCCTTCCAATGATTGCTAAGCCCAGAATCCATCTTCTCGGTTGAAATTGTGTCTCCGTGTTTGTACATGTGGATAGCCTCATGAACGAATCTCTCATGGTAGCCGTAAGCGTGAACAATCAATTAAGACCCAAAATGGTTTATCAAATCTTTCCAATGATTGCTAAGCCCAGAATCCATCTTCTCGGTTGAAATTGTCTCCGTGTTTGTATATGTGGATAGCCTCGTGAACGAATCTCTCATGGTAACCGTAAGCGTGAACAATCAATTAAGACCCGAAATGGTTTATCAAATCCTTCCAATGATTGCTAAGCCCAGAATCCATCTTCTCGGTTGAAATTGTGTCTCCGTGCTTGTACATGTGGATAGCCTCGTGAACGAATCTCTCATGGTAGCCGTAAGCGTGAACAATCAATTTTAGACCCGAAATGGTTTATCAAATCCTTCCAATGATTGCTAAGCCCAGAATCCATCTTCTCGGTTGAAATTGTGTCTCCGTGCTTGTACATGTGGATAGCCTCATGAACGAATCTCTCATGGTAGCCGTAAGCGTGAACAATCAATTTTAGACCCGAAATGGTTTATCAAATCCTTCCAATGATTGCTAAGCCCAGAATCCATCTTCTCGGTTGAAGTTGTCTCTGGGCGTGTATATGTGGATAGCCTCGTGAATGAATCTCTCATGGTAACCGTAAGCGTGGACAATCAATTAAGACCCGAAATGGTTTATCAAATCCTTCCAATGATTGCTAAGCCCAGAATCCATCTTCTCGGTTGAAGTTGTCTCCGTGTTTGTATATGTGGATAGCCTCGTGAACGAATCTCTCATGGTAGCCAGATGGCTTGCAAAGAACCTCTGTCTTGGAGAAGTCAATGTCATGTGAGCCTACTGAATAATAACAGTGATCTGCCACGGCCGAGGTGTTGGTCCTACCGTGTTTAAGGTCTGCTTTGTGTTCACGAATGCGGTCACTTCATTTTTTTGCGAAGTTATTTTCGTTTATTCATTTCATTCACTTCAATTTATCCCAGTTTTATTTTTACAAAATTTTTTAATTTTTTTCAAAGTTATTTTCGTTTATTATTTTCATTCACTTCAATTTTTCTGCGATTTTTTAAAAAAAATTTTTACACTATTTTTCCCATCCGCCTCACTTTGCCGCAATATTTAAGCAATCATCCTGCTTGTGTCTACGTGTGTGTGTGTGTGGTGTTTGTGGTGTGTGGGGTGTGTGTGTGGGGTGTGTGTGGGGTGTGTGTGGTGTGTGTGTGGTGTGTGTGTGTGGTGTGTGGGGTGTGTGGTGTGTGTGTGGGTGTGTGTGTGTGTGTGGTGTGTGGTGTGTGTGGTGTGTGTGTGTGGGGTGTGTCTGGGTGATGGATTGCCCCAGCCGCCCATGCCTCTCACCATGTTGCTGGGGTCGACGGCGTCCCCATCAACTTGCGTCCCAACGAAACGATAAGCACCCTCCTGGTGGGCGGGGCCACGCGGGGCCGCGGCCGCCGATTGGCTCATGGGGCAGCCGGAGGGCGGGGACACCGGGGTGGCGGTGGCCGGTGATTGGCTCATGGGGCAGCCGGAGGGCGGGGACACCGGGGTGGCGGTGGCCGATGATTGGCTCATGGGGCAGCCGGAGGGAGGGGCCACCGCGGGGTTGGCGGCGGAGGCCGATTGGCTCATGGGGCAACCGGAGGGAGGAGCCACTGTGGGGGTTCAAGGGGAGGGGCCAGGAAAGGTGGGTGGGGAAAAGTAATTCATAGAGTTAGCACAGAGAGCCATAGAGTCACTACCAACACAGAGACTCATAGACTCACTACATAGAGACCCACAGACTCACCACACAGAGACTCGTAGACTCAGCACATAGAGACCCATAGACTCACCACCACACAGAGACTCGTAGACTCACTACATAGAGACCCATAGACTCACCACCACACAGAGACTTGTAGATTCACTACATAGAGACTCGTAGACTCACTACATAGAGACCCATAGACTCATTACAGAGACCCACAGACTCAGCATAGAGACCCACAGACTCAGCATAGAGACCCATAGACTCACTACGGAGAGACTCACTACACAGGGACTCATAGACTCACCACACAGAGACCCATAGACTCACTACACAGAGACCCACAGACTCACTACACAGAGACCCATAGACACAGCATAGAGACCCATAAACTCAGCATAGAGACCCACAGACTCACTACACAGAGACTTATAGACTCAGCATAGAGACCCACAGACTCACTACACAGAGACTCATAGACTCACTACACAGAGACACACAGCCTCACCACACAGAGACCCATAGACTCACTACATAGAGACCCATAGACTCACTACACAGAGACACACAGACTCACCACACAGAGACCCACAGACTCACTACATAGAGACCCATAGACTCACTACACAGAGACACACAGACTCACCACACAGAGACCCATAGACTCACCACACAGAGACCCACAGACTCACCACACAGAGACCCATAGACTCACCACACAGAGACCCATAGACTCACTACACAGAGACCCATAGACTCACTACACAGAGAGCCACAGACTCACCACACAGAGACCCACAATCTCACCACACAGAGACCCACAGACTCACCACACAGAGACCCACAGACTCACCACACAGAGACCCATAGACTCACCACACAGAGACCCACAGACTCACTACACAGAGACCCACAGACTCACTACACAGAGAATCATAGACTCACTACACAGAGACCTACAGACTCACTACACAGAGACCCATAGACTCACCATAGAGACCCATAGACTCACTAACCAGAGACCCATAGACTCACTACACAGAGACTCACTACACAGAGAGCCATAGACTCAGCATAGAGAGCCACAGACTCACCACACAGAGACCCATAGACTCACCACCACACAGAGACCCACAGACTCACCACACAGAGACCCATAGACTCACTACACAGAGACCCATAGACTCAGCATAGAGACCCATAGACTCACTACACAGAGACCCATAGATTCAGCATAGAGACCCATAGACTCACTACACAGAGACCCATAGACTCACCACCACACAGAGACCCACAGACTCACCACACAGAGACCCATAGACTCACTACACAGAGACCCATAGACTCACTACCACACAGAGACTCATAGACTCACTACACAGAGACCCATAGATTCAGCATAGAGACCCATAGACTCACTACACAGAGACCCATAGACTCACCACCACACAGAGACCCACAGACTCACCACACAGAGACCCATAGACTCACTACACAGAGACCCATAGACTCACTACCACACAGAGACTCATAGACTCACTACATAGAGACCCACAGACTCACCAAATAGACTCATTGACTCACCACACATAGACTCATAGACTCAGCATAGAGACCCATAGACTCAGCATAGAGACCCACAGACTCACTACACATAGACGCATAGACTCACTACACAGAGACCCATAGACTCAGCATAGAGACCCACAGACTCACTACACATAGACTCATAGACTCACTACACAGAGACCCATAGACTCACTACATAGAGACCCATAGACTCACCACCACACAGAGACCCATAGACTCAGCATAGAGACCCATAGACTCACTACACAGAGACTCATAGACTCAGCATAGAGACCCACAGACTCACCACATAGAGACCCACATACTCACTATACAGAGACCCATAGACTCACCACACAGAGACCCATAGACTCACTACACAGAGACCCATAGACTCAGCATAGAGACCCATAGACCCACTACACAGAGACCCATAGACTCACCACACAGAGACCCATAGACTCAGCATGAAGACCCACAGACTCACAACACAGAGACCCATAGACTCAGCATAGAGACCCATAGACTCACTACACAGAGACTCATAGACTCAGCATAGAGACCCATAGACTCACCACACAGAGACCCATAGACTCACTACACAGAGACTCACAGACTCACTACACAGAGACCCACAGACTTACTACACAGAGACCCACAGACTCACTACACAGAGACCCATAGACTCAGCATAGAGACCCACAGACTCACTACACAGAGACTCATAGACTCACTACACAGAGACACACAGACTCACTACATAGAGACCCATAGACTCACTACACAGAGACACACAGACTCACCACACAGAGACCCACAGACTCGCCACACAGAGACCCATGGACTCACCACACAGAGACCCACAGACTCACCACACAGAGACCCATAGACTCACCACACAGAGACCCATAGACCCACCACCACACAGAAACCCAGAGACTCACCACACAGAGACCCACAGACTCACCACACAGAGACCCACAGACTCACCACACAGAGACCCACAGACTCACTACACAGAGACCCATAGACTCACCACACAGAGACCCACAGACTCACTACACAGAGATCCACAGACTCACCACCACACAGAGACCCATAGACTCACCATCACCACACAGAGACCCACAGACTCACCACACAGAGACCCATAGACTCACCACACAGAGACCCACAGACTCACCACACAGAGACCCATAGACTCACCACCACACAGAGACCCATAGACTCACCACACAGAGACCCATAGACTCACCACTACACAGAGACCCACAGACTCACATAGAGACACACAGACTCACTACACAGAGACCCACAGACTCACCATCACCACACAGAGACCCACAGACTTACCACACAGAAACCTACAGACTCACCATCACCACACATAGACCCATAGACTCACCACCACATATAGACCCATAGACTCACCACCACACAGAGACCCACAGACTCACCACACAGACACCCACAGACTCACCACACAGAGACCCACAGACTCACCATCACCACTCAGAGACCCACAGACTCACCACACAGAGACCCATAGACTCACCACACAGAGACCCATAGACTCACCATCACCACACAGAGACCCACAGACTCACCACACAGAGACCCACAGACTCACCACACAGAGACCCACAGACTCACCATCACCACACAGAGACCCATAGACTCACCACATAGAGACCCATAGACTCACCACCACACAGAGACCCATAGACTCATTACACAGAGACCCACAGACTCACCACCACCACACAAAGACCCACAGACTCACCACCACACAGAGACCCACAGACTCACCACCACACAGAGACCCACAGACTCACCACCACACAGAGACCCACAGACTCACCATCACCACACAGACACCCACAGACTCACCACACAGAGACCCACAGACTCACCATCACCACACAGAGACCCACAGACTCACCACACAGAGACCCACAGACTCACCACACAGAAACCCACAGACTCACTACACAGAGACCCATAGACTCACCACACAGAGACCCACAGACTCACCACACAGAGACCCACAGACTCACTACACAGAGACCCACAGACTCACCACCACACAGAGACCCATAGACTCACCACATAGAGACCCACAGACTCACCACCACACAGAGACCCACAGACTCACCATCACACAGAGACCCACAGACTCACCACACACAGAGACCCATAGACTCACCACATAGAGACCCACAGACTCACCACCACACAGAGACCCATAGACTCACCATCACCACACAGAGACCCACAGACTCACCACCACACAGAGACCCACAGACTCACCATCACACAGAGACCCACAGACTCACCACACACAGAGACCCATAGACTCACCACACAGAGACCCACAGACTCACCACACAGAGACCCATAGACTCACCATCACCACACAGAGACCCACAGACTCACCACACAGAGACTCATAGACTCACCACACAGAGACCCATAGACTCACCACACAGAGACCCACAGACTCACCATCACCACACAGAGACCCATAGACTCACCACACAGAGACCCACAGACTCACCACACAGAGACCCATAGACTCACCACACAGAGACCCACAGACTCACCACACAGAGACCCATAGACTCACCACCACACAGAGACCCACAGACTCACCACACAGAGACCCACAGACTCACTACACAGAGACCCACAGACTCACCACCACACAGAGACCCATAGACTCACCACCACACAGAGACCCATAGACTCACCACCACACAGAGACCCACAGACTCACCACACAGAGACCCACAGACTCACTACACAGAGACCCACAGACTCACCACCACACAGAGACCCATAGACTCACCACCACACAGAGACCCACAGACCCACCACCACACAGAGACCCATAGACTCACCACTACACAGAGACCCACAGACTCACATAGAGACACACAGACTCACTACACAGAGACTCACAGACTCACCACACAGAGACCCACAGACTCACTACACAGAGACCCACAGACTCACCACACAGAGACCCATAGACTCACCACACAGAGACCCATAGACTCACTACACAGAGACCCATAGACTCAGCATAGAGACCCATAGACTCACTACGCAGAGACTCACTACACAGAGACCCATAGACTCACCACACAGAGACCCATAGACTCAGCATAGAGACCCATAGACTCACTACATATAGACCGACAGACTCACTACACAGAGACCCATAGACACACACAGAGACCCACAGACTCACCACATAGAGACCCACAGACTCACCACCACACAGAGACCCATATACTCACCACCACACAGAGACCCACAGACTCACCACCACACAGAGACCCATATACTCACCACCACACAGAGACCCACAGACTCACCATCACCACACAGAGACCCACAGACTCACCACACAGAGACCCACAGACTCACCACACAGAGACCCACAGACTCACCACACAGAGACCCATAGACTCACCACACAGAGACCCACAGACTCACCACACAGAGACCCATAGACTCACCACACAGAGACCCATAGACTCACCACCACACAGAGACCCACAGACTCACCATCACCACACAGAGACCCACAGACTCACCACACAGAGACCCACAGACTCACCACCACACAGAGACCCACAGACTCACCACACACAGAGACCCATAGACTCACCACATAGAGACCCACAGACTCACCACCACACAGAGACCCACAGACTCACCATCACCACACAGAGACCCACAGACTCACCACACAGAGACCCACAGACTCACCACACAGAGACCCATAGACTCACCACACAGAGACCCATAGACTCACCACACAGAGACCCACAGACTCACCATCACCACACAGAGACCCACAGACTCACCATCACCACACAGAGACCCACAGACTCACCACACAGAGACCCACAGACTCACCACACAGAGACCCACAGACTCACCACACAGAGACCCATAGACTCACCACACAGAGACCCATAGACTCACCACCACCACACAGAGACCCATAGACTCACCACCACACAGAGACCCATAGACTCACCACCACACAGAGACCCACAGACTCACTACACAGAGACCCATAGACTCACCACACAGAGACCCACAGACTCACCATCACCACACAGAGACCCATAGACTCACCACACAGAGACCCATAGACTCACCACACAGAGACCCACAGACTCACCACCACACAGAGACTCACAGAATCACCACACAGAGACCCACAGACTCACTACACGAATAAAAAAGTCAGAATCCAGCAGCTAATAGACTACGGCCTCACCGCTGTGCTGTGCCGTGTGGATCAGATCGCTGGAAGCCGGAGCTGACGTGGAAGTCCCCATGGAGCTGGTGAGTGAGTTGGACTCCAGACACAGACACAGACGCTGTTCAACACAGAGGGGTTGGGTGGGTGAGTGGGTGAGTGAGTGGGTGAGTGAGTGGGTGGGTGAGTGGGTGAGTGAGTGGGTGAGTGGGTGAGTGAGTGGGTGAGTGAGTGAGTGGGTGGGTGGGTGAGTGAGTGAGTGGGTGAGTGAGTGAGTGGGTGGGTGGGTGGGTGAGAGAGTGGGTGAGTGAGTGAGTGAGTGGGTGGGTGGGTGAGTGAGTGGGTGAGTGAGTGGGTGGGTGGGTGAGTGAGTGGGTGAGCGAGTGGGTGAGTGAGTGAGTGAGTGACAGAGTGGGTGGGTGGGTGGGTGAGTGAGTGAGTGAGTGGGTGAGTGGGTGAGTGTGTGAGTGGGTGGGTGGGTGAGTGGGTGGGTGAGTGAGTGAGTGGGTGAGTGAATGGTGAGTGAGTGAGTGGGTGAGTGAGTGAGTGGGTGAGTGAGTGGGTGAGTGAGTGAGTGGGTGAGTGAATGGTGAGTGAGTGAGTGGGTGAGTGAGTGAGTGGGTGAGTGAGTGGGTGAGTGAGTGAGTATGTGACTGAGTGACTGACTGAGTGGGTGTGTGAGTATGTGACTGAGTGAGTGACTGAGTGGGTGTGTGAGTATGTGACTGAGTGTGTGACTGAGTGGGTGTGTGAGTATGTGACTGAGTGTGTGACTGACTGAGTGGGTGTGTGAGTATGTGACTGAGTGTGTGACTGACTGACTAACAAAGTGACTAACCGAGTGACTGACCGAGTGAATCCACACGTGGCCATCAATGTCTCAAGGTAGCCAAGAGCCTCGCAATGCACAAGACCAGCACCTGAACTCACCACTCCTGCCACTGTTTCACTTGCAAGGAAGCCCTGTCAGCCTCCGCCTCGAGGGTGAGTGAGTGGGTGAGTAGGTGAGTGGGTGAGTGGGTGAGGGAGTGGGTGAGTGGGTGAGGGAGTGGGTGAGTGGGTGAGGGGGTGGGTGAGTGAGTGGGTGAGTGGGTGGGTGAGTGGGTGAGGGAGTGGGTGAGTGGGTGAGTGAGTGGGTGAGTGAGTGGGTGAGTGGGTGAGTGAGTGAGTAGGTGAGTGGGTGAGTGAGTGAGTGGTGAGTGGGTGAGTGAGTGGGTGAGGGAGGGAGTGAGTGGGTGAGTGAGTGAGCGAGTGGGTGAGGGAGGGAGTGAGTGAGTGAGTGAGCGAGTGGGTGAGGGAGGGAGTGAGTGAGAGAGTGGGTGAGTGGATGGGTGAGTGAATGACTGAGTGAGCGACTGGGTGAGTGAATGACTGAGTGAGCGACTGGGTGAATGAGTGAGTGAGCGAGTGGGTTAGTGTGTTAGTGAGTGGGTGAGCGAGTGGGTGAGTGAGTGGGTTAGTGTGTTAGTGAGTGGGTGAGTGAGTGGGTGAGCGAGTGGGTGAGCGAGTGGGTGAGTGAGTGGGTGAGCGAGTGGGTGAGTGGATGGGTGGGTGAGTGGGTGAGTGGGTGAGCGAGTGGGTGAGTGAGTGGGTTAGTGTGTTAGTGAGTGGGTGAGTGAGTGGGTGAGCGAGTGGGTGAGCGAGTGGGTGAGTGAGTGGGTGAGCGAGTGGGTGAGTGGATGGGTGGGTGAGTGGGTTAGTGTGTTAGTGAGTGAGTGGGTGAGCGAGTGGGTGAGTGGGTGAGTGAGTGGGTTAGTGTGTTAGTGAGTGAGTGGGTGAGCGAGTGGGTGAGTGAGTGGGTTAGTGTGTTAGTGAGTGAGTGGGTGAGCGAGTGGGTGATGGAGGGAGTGAGTGAGTGGGTGAGTGAATGACTGAGTGGGTGAGTGGGTGAGTGAATGACTGAATAGGTGAGCGAGTTCATAGTTCCATTTAGTTCATAGTTCCATTTATTTTGGTATAGCCCTGTGAGCCATTCGGCTCTTGAATCGGGTGCAACCTCAACAAACTAAAAACATGAACAAGAAAAAACATCTTAAAGTGACTTTGTGTGTGACTGTGCAAACAGAAAATCCAGGGGAAAAAAACACATCAAAATATTCTTGAAATAGCACCGTACACCAACGCTGTGTGTAAAAATCCCAGTGGGATGCAAGTCAAAACAACAACAATAACAACCACAAGACAACTAAGATTAGGGCCATCAGTCTAACTCAGTACTACAATAAACAAAAACATGGCCAAACCAAAAAAAAGTTTTCGAAATCACCAAAATAAAAGCCATAAATGCAATGTAACAGTGAACAGTGGGTGAGTGAATGACTGAGTGGGTGAGTGAATGACTGAGTGGGTGAGTGAATGACTGAGTGAGTGAGTGAGTGACTGAGTGAGTGAATGACTGACTGAGTGAGTGGGTGAGTGAATGACTGAGTGGGTGGGTGAGTGAATGACTGAGTGAGTGAGTGACTGAGTGAGTGAGTGAATGACTGAGTGAGTGGGTGAGTGAATGACTGAGTGAGTGAATGAGTGAATGACTGAGTGAGTGAATGAGTGAATGACTGAGTGGGTGGGTGAGTGAATGACTGAGTGAGTGAGTGACTGAGTGAGTGAATGACTGACTGAGTGAGTGGGTGAGTGAATGACTGAGTGAGTGAGTGACTGAGTGAGTGAATGACTGAGTGAGTGGGTGAGTGAATGACTGAGTGAGTGAATGAGTGAATGACTGAGTGAGTGAATGAGTGAATGACTGAGTGGGTGGGTGAGTGAATGACTGAGTGAGTGAGTGACTGAGTGAGTGAGTGAATGACTGAGTGAGTGGGTGAATAACTGAGTGGGTGAGTGAATGACTGAGTGGGTGAGTTAATGACTGAGTGAGTGGGTGAGTGAATGACTGAGTGACTGAGTGAGTGAATGACTGAGTGAGTGAGTGGGTGAGTGAATGACTGAGTGGGTGACTGACTGAGTGTGTGACTGACTAACCGAGTGACTAACCAAGTGACTAACCGAGTGACTGACCGAGTGTAACCACGCCTCTCCATCAACGTTTCAAGGTCGTGAACAGCCGGCCTAGCCATGCATCATAACACGGCCTTCAACTCACCGCTATTGCAGCCGTGGAGAGCGCGAGGAGACGGGGAGGGAAATTTAAACGACGGGAAATAATCAAAACTCCCGCGTGAAATTTGCTTCCTCGGGGAATTTTATAAAATGAAAAAAATAATAAATACAAAATGTTCTGAATTTAACAAAAAAAATGCTTTGGTAAGACTCCGCTCGGCTCGTGACACCCACGGAAATCTGCTCGACGGCACTGTGCCGTAAAGGAAGGGAAACAACAAACAGCTGCAGCGGATGCGGCAAAACCGGTGGTGTCGTAAAACGCGAGACTCCGCCCCCCCCCGCTTGGCGCCCCGCCCCCTTAGCAGCCACGCCCCCCCATAGCCGCCCCGCTGACTTCGTCGCCCCGCCTTCATCTTCGCCCCGCCCCACTGACCACTCCGCCCCGCCCCCCCAGCCACTCACCCCAACCACTTAACCGCCCCGCCCTATTTTCGCCCCGCCCCCTTTCCTATACGGCCCCGCCCACTTACCGACAGTGACGTCAGGCGATTGTTTTAACCTTGAGTTAAATCACAAATTGTTAATATTTTCAACATTTTTCAACGGATTTAATTATAATCTTGGTTCTATTCGGTAAAGTCACGTAGAAGGGAAATAATAAAATAATAAAAATATAAAACAATAACATTTGTATTCTTGATTCTTTGGGTAAAGTCACCACGTAGAAGGGAAACAATAAAATAATGAAAATATAAAACAATAAAATTATTATTCTTGGTTCTTTGTGTAAAGTCACCACCACGTAGAAGGGAAACAATAAAATAATAAAAATATAAAACAATAAAATAATAAAAATATAAAACAATAAAAATATTATTCTTGGTTCTTTGGGTAAAGTCACCACCACGTAGAAGGGAAACAATAAAATAATAAAAATATAAAACAATAAAATTATTATTCTTGGTTCTTTGGGTAAAGTCACCACCACGTTAGAAGGGAAACAATAAAATAATAAAAATATAAAACAATAAAATTATTATTCTTGGTTCTTTGGGTAAAGTCACCACCAAGTTAGAAGGGAAACATTAAAATAATAAAAATATAAAACAATACAATTATTATTCTTGGTTCTTTGGGTAAAGTCACCACCACGTAGAAGGGAAACAATAAAATAATAAAAATATAAAACAGTAAAATTATTATTCTTGGTTCTTTGGGTAAAGTCACCACCACGTAGAAGGGAAATAATAAAATAATAAAAATCTAAAACAATTAAATAATAAAAATATAAAACAATAAAAATATTATTCTTGGTTCTTTGGGTAAAGTCACCACCACGTAGAAGGGAAACAATAAAATAATAAAAATATAAAACAATAAAATTATTATTCTTGGTTCTTTGGGTAAAGTCACCACCACGTTAGAAGGGAAACAATAAAATAATAAAAATATAAAACAATAAAATTATTATTCTTGGTTCTTTGGGTAAAGTCACCACCACGTTAGAAGGGAAACAATAAAATAATAAAAATATAAAACAGTAAAATTATTATTCTTGGTTCTTTGGGTAAAGTCACCACCACGCAGAAGGGAAACAATAAAATAATAAAAATATAAAACAATAAAATTATTATTCTTGGTTCTTTGGGTAAAGTCACCACCACCACGTAGAAGGGAAACAATAAAATAATAAAAATATAAAACAATAAAATTATTATTCTTGGTTCTTTGGGTAAAGTCACCACCACGTAGAAGGGAAACAATAAAATAATAAAAATATAAAACAATAAAATTATTATTCTTGGTTCTTTGGGTAAAGTCACCACCACGTTAGAAGGGATACAATAAAATAATAAAAATATAAAACAATAAAATTATTATTCTTGGTTCTTTGGGTAAAGAGACCACCACCACGTAGAAGGGAAACAATAAAATAATAAAAATATAAAAGTTTTATTATTTTATTGTTTCCCTTCTAACGCGGTGGTGACTTTACCCAAAGAACCAAGAATAATAATTTTATTGTTTTATATTTTTTTATTATTTCATTGGGGCGTTGTGTTGTTTATTTTTAACTTCAGCACCACGGAGAGCGATTTGTCAGTCATTCAGATGGACGAGTCCATCTATTAGAGGAAGGGTTGCATCAGTCCGTCAGAGCCCGGCGATTCGTGTTGGTATTTCGACCCACGAGTTCATCATTTTTCTTCTTTGGTTCTTTCGGTAAAGTCACGTAGAATGAATGAGAGAGCCGCGAGATTCTTCGTGAGAGCTCCCAGTTTGGTGTTTTTGACAACTGAACGCTGCTTGTTTTGATGCCGGGTTCAAGGAGAGGGGGAGGTTTAAACCACTGTGATCGTGTTTTTGGTCACCGGCGAAAGGAGATGTCCCGTGTTGTAGCTGGTCATCCACAGGCATCATTACTCTGATTGTGTCTGTGTCTGTGTTCACCTTGTGTCTGTGTGTCTGTGTCTGTGTGTGTCTCTGTGTGTGTGTGTCTGTGTGTGTCTGTTTCTGTGTCTGTGTGTCTGTGTCTGTGTGTGTGTTCACCTTGTGTCTGTGTGTCTGTGTCTGTGTGTGTGTCTGTGTGTCTGTGTCTGTGTGTCTGTGTGTCTGTGTTCACCTTGTGTCTGTGTCTGTGTGTTCACCTTGTGTCTCTGTCTGTGTCTGTGTTCACCTTGTGTCTCTGTGTCTCTGTGTCCACCTTGTGTCTGTGTCTGTGTGTCTTTGTCTGTGTGTCTGTGTGTCTGTGTCTCTGTGTCCACCTTGTGTCTGTGTGTCTGTTTGTCTGTGTCTGTGTGTCTGTGTCTGTGTGTCTGTGTCTGTGTGTCTGTGTGTCTGTGTCTCTGTGTCCACCTTGTGTCTGTGTCTGTGTGTCTGTGTCTGTGTTCACCTTGTGTCTGTGTCTGTGTGTCTGTGTTCACCATGTGTCTGTGTGTCTGTGTCTCTGTGTCTCTGTGTCCACCTTGTCTCTGTGTCTGTGTCCACCTTGTCTCTGTGTCTCTGTGTCCACCTTGTCTCTGTGCCTGTGTCCACCTTGTCTCTGTGTCCACCTTGTGTCTGTGTCTCTGTGTCTGTGTCCACCTGGTGTCTGTGTGTCTGTGTGTGTCTGTGTCCACTTTGTGTCTCTGTGTCTGTGTGTCCACCTTGTCTCTCTGTGTCTCTCTGTGTCTCTCTGTTCACCGTTTTTGACACGATGCTCAGCACGAAATCCGTCTCTCTGATGTGGACTAATCAAGTCTCGTAGACAATGCATCCGTCCGTCAGAGACCCGGCGATTCGTGTTGGCATTTCAACCCACGAGTTCACCGCGAGATTCCTCGTGAGAGCTCCCAGTTTGGTGTTTTTGACAACCGATCGCTGCTTGTTTTGATGCCGGGTTCAAGGAGGAGAGGGGGAGGTTTAAACCACTGTGATCGTGTTTTTTGGTCACCGGCGAAGGGAGATGTCCCGTGTTGTAGCTGGTCACTCAGAAGCATCATTACTCTGATTGTGTCTGTGTGTGTGTGTTCACCTTGTGTGTGTGTGTGTCTGTGTTCACCTTGTGTCTGTGTGTCTGTGTCTGTGTGTCTATGTCTGTGTGTTCACCTTGTGTCTGTGTGTCTGTGTCTGTGTGTCTGTGTGTCTGTGTGTCTGTGTCTGTGTGTCTGTGTGTGTGTGTTCACCTTGTGTGTGTGTGTGTCTGTGTGTGTGTGTCTGTGTCTGTGTTCACCTTGTGTCTGTGTCTGTGTTCACCTTGTGTCTGTGTCTGTGTGTCTGTGTCTGTGTCTGCGTCCACCTTGTGTCTGTGTCTGTGTGTCTGTGTGTCTGTGTCTGTGTGTCTCTGTGTCTGTGTCTGTGTTCACCTTGTGTCTGTCTCTGTGTCCACCTTGTGTCTCTGTGTCTGTGTCTCTGTGTCTCTGTGTCCACCTTGTCTCTGTGTCTCTGTGTCCACCTTGTGTCTCTGTGTCTGTGCCTCTGTGTCTCTCTGTGTCTCTCTGTTCACCGTTTTTTGACACGATGCTCAGCACGAAATCCGTCTCTCTGATGTGGACTAATCAAGTCTCGTAGACAATGCATCCGTCCGTCAGAGACCCGGCGATTCGTGTTGGCATTTCAACCCACGAGTTCACCGCGAGATTCCTCGTCAGAGCTCCCAGTTTGGTGTTTTTGACAACCGATCGCTGCTTGTTTTGATGCCGGGTTCAAGGAGGAGAGGGGGAGGTTTAAACCACTGTGATCGTGTTTTTTGGTCACCGGCGAAGGGAGATGTCCCGTGTTGTAGCTGGTCACTCAGAGGCCTCATTACTCTGATTGTGTCTGTGTGTGTGTGTTCACCTTGTGTGTGTGTCTGTGTGTGTGTGTCTGTGTGTGCGTTCACCTTGTGTCTGTGTGTGTGTGTCTGTGTCTGTGTGTCTCTGTGTCTGTGTCTGTGTGTCTGTGTCTGTGTGTGTGTTCACCTTGTGTCTGTGTGTCTGTGTCTGTGTGTGTGTCTGTGTGTCTGTGTGTGTGTTCACCTTGTCTCTGTGTGTCTGTGTGTCTGTGTGTCTGTGTGTGTCTGTGTCTGTGTTCACCTTGTGTCTGTGTGTCTGTGTGTCTGTGTCCACCTTGTGTCTCTGTGTCTGCGTGTCTGTGTGTCTGTGTGTCTATGTCCACCTTGTGTCTCTGTGTCTGCGTGTCCACCTTGTCTCTCTGTGTCTCTCTGTGCCTCTCTGTTCACCGTTTTTGACACGATGCTCAGCACGAAATCCGTCTCTCTGATGTGGACTAATCAAGTCTCGTAGACAATGCATCCGTCCGTCAGAAACCCGGCGATTCGTGTTGGCATTTCAACCCACGAGTTCACCGCGAGATTCCTCGTCAGAGCTCCCAGTTTGGTGTTTTTGACAACCGATCGCTGCTTGTTTTGATGCCGGGTTCAAGGAGGAGAGGGGGAGGTTTAAACCACTGTGATCGTGTTTTTTGGTCACCGGCGAAGGGAGATGTCTTGAAGTCAACATTCGCGAGGGGGGAAATCTTCCAAGGGGGGGTCTAGGAGTGTCCCTAACCACCCCACACCCCCCCAAGAAAGAAAAAAAATCTAAATTTGAAAACTAATTTCCTGCCTAAAATCCAGATATTGTGGCCGAGGTTTTAGGAAATTGTTGTTTTTATTTACATAGCATAGCAATTCCTATTATTATTATTATTTAAAAAACAATTGTTTGCAGCAATATATTGTGGGGGATATTTTGAGCATATTTGAATTGTTTTTATGAGCCTCGTTTCAAAACGGTGTGAGGCCAAATTCATCGGTGACTAAAGATGCACTTCGTGTCGCGTTAATGTAGGGGGCGCTGCTACTCGCTACTAACAGCACTTGCCCCTACAGCCCTGCTAGAGGCTACCTGGGGGAGCTTTGTCTGTGTCTGCTACTCGCTAGCTAACAGCACTTGCCCCTACAGCCCTGCCAGAGGCTAGCTGGGGGAGCTTTGTCTGTGTCTGTGTGACAGCACTTGCCCCTACAGCCCTGCCAGAGGCTAGCTGGGGGACCTTTGTCTGTGTCTGCTACTCGCTACTAACAGCACTTGCCCCTACAGCCCTGCCAGAGGCTACCTGGGGGACCTTTGTCTGTGTCTGTGTGACTGCACTTGCCCCTACAGCCCTGCCAGAGGCTACCTGGGGGACCTTTGTCTGTGTCTGTGTGACTGCACTTGCCCCTACAGCCCTGCCAGAGGCTAGCTGGGGGAGCTTTGTCTGTGTGTCTGTGTGACAGCACTTGCCCCTACAGCCCTGCCAGAGGCTAGCTGGGGGAGCTTTGTCTGTGTCTGTGTGACAGCACTTGCCCCTACAGCCCTGCTAGAGGCTACCTGGGGGAGCTTTGTCTGTGTCTGCTACTCGCTACTAACAGCACTTGCCCCTACAGCCCTGCCAGAGGCTACCTGGGGGAACTTTGCCTTTGTAAGTAACAGCACTTGCCCCTACAGCCCTGCCAGAGGCTACCTGGGGGAGCTTTGTCTGTGTCTGCTACTCGCTACTAACAGCACTTGCCCCTACAGCCCTGCTAGAGGCTACCTGGGGGAGCTTTGTCTGTGTCTGTGTGACAGCACTTGCCCCTACAGCCCTGCCAGAGGCTACCTGGGGGACCTTTGTCTGTGTCTCTGTGACTGCACTTGCCCCTACAGCCCTGCTAGAGGCTACCTGGGGGAGCTTTGTCTGTGTCTGTGTGACAGCACTTGCCCCTACAGCCCTGCCAGAGGCTACCTGGGGTAGCTTTGTCTGTGTCTGTGTAACTGCACTTGCCCCTACAGCCCTGCCAGAGGCTACCTGGGGGACCTTTGTCTGTGTCTGTGTGACATCACTTGCCCCTACAGCCCTGCTAGAGACTACCTGGGGGAGCTTTGTCTGTGTCTGCTACTCATCACGTGACCTCCTCCTCATCATGCACCTAGCCTGGCACCTGCAGGGTCTGTCACGTGACCTCCCCCCACCATCCCCCCCCACCAATACCACCAACCCCCCCCCCCCCAATAACCCCCCAACCTCCCCCCACCAACCCCCCCACCTCCCCCCACTAACCCCCCCACTAACCCACCCACCTCCCCCACTCACCCCCCTCACCTCCCCCACTCACCCCCCCACCTCCCCCCACTAACCCCCCACCTCCCCCCACCTCCCCCCACTAACCCCTCCACCCCCCCCCACTAACCCACCCACTACCCCCCACCTCTAACCCCCCCACCCCAACTAACCCCCCCACTAACCCCCCACTAACCCCCCCACCTCCCCCCACTCACCCCCCCACCTCCCCCAATCACCCCCCCCACCTCCCCCACTCACCCCCCCCCCCCCACTAACCCCCCCCACTAACCCCCCACTCCCCCCACCAACTCTGCTGACAATGTCCCCACTAAATCCGCGATAATTCTGCATCGAGGTGCACGCGAGGCCTGTGCTGGGAATTCGCTTTCTGGGCGGGACAGGAACCACTTGGTCAGCATCAGCAGCATCAGCAGCAGCATCATCAGAATCATCATCAACAGCATCAGCAGCATCAGCAGAATCATCATCAGCAGCATCAGCAGAATCATCATCAACAGCAGCATCACTCACTCATTAACTCACCCACTCACTCACCTCACTCACCCACTCACCTACCCACTCACCCAATCACTCACCCACTCATCCACTCACTCACCCACTCACTTGCTGACCCACCCACTCACCCACTCACTCATCCACTCACCCACTCACCCACCCACTCACTCACCCACTCACTCACCCACTCACCCACTCACCCACTCACTCATCCACCCACCCATTCACTCAGCCACTCACCCACCCACCCCATCCACTCACTCACTAACTCACTCACCCACCCATCCACTCACTCACTAACTCACTCACCCACCCCACTCACTCACCCACACTCACCCTCCCACTCACTCACTCACTCACCCACTCACTCACTCCACCAACTCACTCACTCATTCACCCACTCACCCACTCACTCACCCACTCACTCACTCACCCACTCACCCACTCACTCACCCACTCACTCACTCAGTCACTCACTCACCCACCCCACCCCCACTCACTCACCCACCCATCCACTCACTCACTAACTCACTCACCCACCCACTCACTCACCCACTCACTCACCCACTCACCCACTCACTCATCCACCCCACCCATTCTCTCAGCCACTCACCCACCCACCCATCCACTCACTCACTAACTCACTCACCCACCCATCCACTCACTCACTAACTCACTCACCCACCCACTCACTCACCCACTCACTCACCCACCCACTCACTCACTCACTCACCCACCCACTCACTCACTACTCTCTCACCCACCCACTCACCCACTCACCCACTCACCCACTCACTCACTCACTCACTCACTCACCCACCCACCCCCACTCACTCACCCACCCATCCACTCACTCACTAACTCACTCACCCACCCATCCACTCACTCACTAACTCACTCACCCACCCACTCACTCACCCACTCACTCACCCCACTCACCCACCCACTCACTCACTCACCCACTCACTCACTCACTCACCCACTCACCCACTCACCCACTCACTCACTCACCCACTCACTCACTCAGTCACTCACTCACCCACCCACCCCCACTCACCCACCCACCCATCCACTCACTCACTAACTCACTCACCCACTCACTCACTCACTCACCCACTCACTCACTCACCCATCCACTCACCCACTCACTCACTCACCCATTCACTCACTCACCCATTCACCCACCCACTCACTCACTCACCCACTCACCCACCCACTCACCTCACCAACTCACCCACTCACTCACCCACTCACTCACTCACCCATTCACCCACCCACTCACTCACTCACCCACTCACTCACTCACCCATTCACCCACCCACTCACTCACTCACCCACTCACCCACCCACTCACTCACTCACTCACCCACTCACCCACTCACTCACCCACTCACTCACTCACCCACTCACCCACCCACTCACTCACTCTCACCCCACTCACTCACTCACCCACTCACTCACCCACTCACCCACTCACTCACCCACTCACTCACTCACCCCTTTCACTCACTCACCCATTCACCCACCCAATCACTCACTCAC
>NW_027423524.1:0-17500 GCF_048934315.1 Petromyzon marinus
AGTGACACAGTGAGTGACACAGTGAGTGACAGTGAGTGACACAGTGAGTGACAGTGGAGTGAGTGACACAGTGATACAGTGAGTGGATACAGGGAGTGAGTGACACAGTGAGTGACAGTGAGTGAGTGACACAGTGATACAGTGAGTGATACAGGGAGTGAGTGACACAGTGAGTGACAGTGAGTGAGTGACACAGTGAGTGAGTGACACAGTGAGTGACAGTGAGTGAGTGACACAGTGAGTGAGTGACACAGTGAGTGACAGTGAGTGAGTGACACAGTGAGTGACTGAGTGAGTGAGTGACACAGTGAGTGACTGAGTGAGTGAGTGACTGAGTGACTGAGTGACTGAGTGAGTGAGTGACTGAGTGAGTGACTGAGTGAGTGACTGAGTGAGTGAGTGACTGAGTGAGTGAGTGACTGAGTGACTGAGTGACTGAGTGAGTGAGTGACTGAGTGAGTGAGTGACTGAGTGAGTGAGTGACTGAGTGACTGAGTGAGTGAGTGACTGAGTGAGTGACTGAGTGAGTGACTGAGTGAGTGAGTGACTGAGTGAGTGACTGACTGAGTGACTGAGTGACTGACTGAGTGAGTGACTGAGTGACTGAGTGAGTGAGTGAGTGACTGAGTGAGTGACTGAGTGAGTGACTGAGTGACTGACTGAGTGACTGAGTGACTGAGTGAGTGACTGAGTGACTGAGTGAGTGAGTGACTGAGTGAGTGACTGACTGAGTGACTGAGTGACTGACTGAGTGACTGAGTGAGTGACTGAGTGACTGAGTGAGTGAGTGACTGAGTGAGTGACTGAGTGAGTGACTGACTGAGTGACTGAGTGAGTGACTGACTGAGTGAGTGACTGACTGAGTGACTGACTGAGTGAGTACCTGAGTGATTGAGTAAGTGACTGAGTGAGTGACTGACTGAGTGACTGAGTGACTGACTGAGTGACTGACTGAGTGACTGAGTGACTGAGTGACTGAGTGAGTGACTGAGTGAGTGACTGAGTGACTGAGTGAGTGACTGACTGACTGAGTGACTGAGTGACTGACTGAGTGACTGAGTGAGTGAGTGACTGAGTGAGTGAGTGAGTGACTGAGTGAGTGAGTGAGTGACTGAGTGACTGACTGAGTGACTGAGTGAGTGACTGAGTGAGTGACTGAGTGAGTGACTGAGTGAGTGACTGAGTGAGTGACTGAGTGAGTGACTGAGTGACTGACTGAGTGAGTGACTGAGTGAGTAAGTGACTGAGTGAGTGACTGAGTGAGTGAGTGACTGAGTGAGTGACTGAGTGACTGACTGAGTGAGTGACTGAGTGAGTAAGTGACTGAGTGAGTGACTGAGTGAGTGAGTGACTGAGTGAGTGACTGAGTGAGTGAGTGAGTGACTGAGTGAGTGAGTGAGTGACTGAGTGAGTGACTGACTGAGTGACTGAGTGAGTGACTGAGTGACTGAGTGAGTGACTGAGTGAGTGACTGAGTGAGTGACTGAGTGACTGAGTGGACTGAGTGAGTGAGTGACTGAGTGAGTGACTGACTGAGTGACTGAGTGAGTGACTGAGTGACTGAGTGAGTGACTGAGTGAGTGACTGAGTGACTGAGTGAGTGAGTGACTGAGTGACTGAGTGACTGAGTGACTGACTGAGTGACTGAGTGACTGAGTGAGTGACTGAGTGACTGAGTGACTGACTGAGTGACTGACTGAGTGACTGAGTGACTGAGTGACTGACTGAGTGACTGACTGAGTGAGTGACTGAGTGAGTGACTGAGTGACTGAGTGACTGAGTGAGTGAGTGAGTGACTGAGTGAGTGAGTGAGTGAGTGACTGAGTGAGTGAGTGAGTGACTGAGTGAGTGAGTGAGTGACTGAGTGAGTGACTGAGTGACTGAGTGAGTGACTGAGTGACTGACTGAGTGACTGAGTGACTGAGTGAGTGACTGAGTGAAGTGAGTGACTGAGTGAGTGACTGAGTGACTGACTGAGTGACTGACTGAGTGACTGACTGAGTGACTGACTGAGTGAGTGACTGAGTGAGTGACTGAGTGAGTGACTGAGTGAGTGACTGAGTGACTGACTGAGTGACTGAGTGACTGAGTGACTGACTGAGTGACTGAGTGACTGAGTGACTGACTGAGTGACTGAGTGAGTGACTGAGTGACTGAGTGAGTGACTGACTGACTGAGTGACTGAGTGACTGAGTGACTGACTGAGTGACTGAGTGACTGAGTGAGTGACTGAGTGAGTGACTGAGTGAGTGACTACCTGAGTGAGTGACTGAGTGAGTGACTGAGTGAGTGAGTGACTGAGTGACTGAGTGACTGACTGAGTGACTGACTGAGTGACTGACTGAGTGAGTGACTGAGTGAGTGACTGAGTGAGTGACTGAGTGAGTGACTGACTGACTGGACTGAGTGACTGACTGACTGAGTGAGTGACTGAGTGACTGACTGAGTGAGTGACTGACTGAGTGACTGACTGAGTGAGTGACTGACTGAGTGACTGACTGAGTGACTGACTGAGTGAGTGACTGAGTGAGTGACTGAGTGAGTGACTGAGTGAGTGAGTGGTTGAGTGACTGAGTGACTGACTGAGTGACTGACTGAGTGAGTGACTGAGTGAGTGACTGAGTGAGTGACTGAGTGAGTGAGTGAGTGACTGACTGAGTGACTGACTGAGTGAGTGACTGAGTGAGTGAGTGACTGAGTGACTGACTGAGTGACTGACTGACTGAGTGACTGACTGAGTGACTGACTGAGTGACTGACTGAGTGACTGACTGAGTGACTGAGTGAGTGACTGACTGACTGAGTGAGTGACTGAGTGAGTGACTGAGTGAGTGACTGAGTGAGTGAGTGGTTGAGTGACTGAGTGACTGACTGAGTGACTGACTGAGTGAGTGACTGACTGAATGACTGAGTGAGTGACTGAGTGAGTGACTGAGTGAGTGACTGACTGAGTGACTGAGTGAGTGACTACCTGAGTAAGTGAACCGCTGACTGAATGTGACTCTCCAAGGTGCTGAGTGACTCCGGCAGTTTTGACTTCTCAGAGTGACTGAGTGACTGAGTGACTGAGTGACTGAGTGACTGACTGAGTGACTGACTGAGTGACTGACTGAGTGACTGAGTGACTGACTGAGTGACTGAGTGAGTGACTGACTGACTGAGTGAGTGACTGAGTGAGTGACTGAGTGAGTGACTGAGTGAGTGAGTGGTTGAGTGACTGAGTGACTGACTGAGTGACTGACTGAGTGAGTGACTGACTGACTGACTGAGTGACTGACTGACTGAGTGACTGACTGACTGAGTGAGTGACTGAGTGACTGACTGAGTGAGTGAGTGACTGAGTGAGTGACTGAGTGACTGACTGAGTGAGTGACTGACTGAGTGACTGAGTGAGTGACTGAGTGAGTGACTGACTGACTGACTGAGTGAGTGACTGAGTGAGTGACTACCTGAGTAAGTGAACCGCTGACTGAATGTGACTCTCCAAGGTGCTGAGTGACTCCGGCAGTTTTGACTTCTCAGAGTGACTGAGTGACTGAGTGACTGACTGAGTGACTGAGTGACTGACTGAGTGACTGACTGAGTGACTGAGTGAGTGACTGACTGAGTGACTGAGTGAGTGACTGACTGACTGAGTGAGTGACTGAGTGAGTGACTGAGTGAGTGACTGAGTGAGTGAGTGGTTGAGTGACTGAGTGACTGACTGAGTGACTGACTGAGTGAGTGACTGACTGAATGACTGAGTGAGTGACTGAGTGAGTGACTGAGTGAGTGACTGACTGAGTGACTGAGTGAGTGACTACCTGAGTAAGTGAACCGCTGACTGAATGTGACTCTCCAAGGTGCTGAGTGACTCCGGCAGTTTTGACTTCTCAGAGTGACTGAGTGAGTGACTGAGTGAGTGACTGACTGAGTGACTGAGTGACTGACTGAGTGACTGACTGAGTGACTGAGTGAGTGACTGACTGAGTGACTGACTGAGTGACTGACTGAGTGACTGACTGAGTGAGTGAGTGGTTGAGTGACTGAGTGAGTGACTGAGTGAGTGAGTGGTTGAGTGACTGAGTGACTGACTGAGTGACTGACTGAGTGACTGACTGAATGACTGAGTGAGTGACTGAGTGAGTGACTGAGTGAGTGACTGACTGAGTGACTGAGTGAGTGACTACCTGAGTAAGTGAACCGCTGACTGAATGTGACTCTCCAAGGTGCTGAGTGACTCCGGCAGTTTTGACTTCTCAGAGTGACTGAGTGACTGAGTGACTGAGTGACTGACTGAGTGACTGACTGACTGAGTGACTGACTGAGTGACTGACTGAGTGACTGACTGAGTGACTGACTGAGTGTGAGTGAGTGACTGACTGACTGAGTGAGTGACTGAGTGAGTGACTGAGTGAGTGAGTGGTTGAGTGACTGAGTGACTGACTGAGTGACTGACTGAGTGAGTGACTGACTGAGTGACTGACTGAGTGACTGACTGAGTGACTGACTGAGTGAGTGAGTGGTTGAGTGACTGAGTGAGTGACTGAGTGAGTGAGTGGTTGAGTGACTGAGTGACTGACTGAGTGACTGACTGAGTGACTGACTGAATGACTGAGTGAGTGACTGAGTGAGTGACTGAGTGAGTGACTGACTGAGTGACTGAGTGAGTGACTACCTGAGTAAGTGAACCGCTGACTGAATGTGACTCTCCAAGGTGCTGAGTGACTCCGGCAGTTTTGACTTCTCAGAGTGACTGAGTGACTGAGTGACTGAGTGACTGACTGAGTGACTGACTGACTGAGTGACTGACTGAGTGACTGACTGAGTGACTGACTGAGTGACTGACTGAGTGTGAGTGAGTGACTGACTGACTGAGTGAGTGACTGAGTGAGTGACTGAGTGAGTGAGTGGTTGAGTGACTGAGTGACTGACTGAGTGACTGACTGAGTGAGTGACTGACTGAATGACTGAGTGAGTGACTGAGTGAGTGACTACCTGAGTAAGTGAACCGCTGACTGAATGTGACTCTCCAAGGTGCTGAGTGACTCCGGCAGTTTTGACTTCTCAGAGTGACTGAGTGACTGAGTGACTGACTGAGTGACTGAGTGATTGACTGAGTGACTGACTGAGTGACTGAGTGAGTGACTGACTGAGTGACTGAGTGAGTGACTGACTGACTGAGTGAGTGACTGAGTGAGTGACTGAGTGAGTGACTGAGTGAGTGAGTGGTTGAGTGACTGAGTGACTGACTGAGTGACTGACTGAGTGAGTGACTGACTGAATGACTGAGTGAGTGACTGAGTGAGTGACTGAGTGAGTGACTGACTGAGTGACTGAGTGAGTGACTACCTGAGTAAGTGAACCGCTGACTGAATGTGACTCTCCAAGGTGCTGAGTGACTCCGGCAGTTTTGACTTCTCAGAGTGACTGAGTGAGTGACTGAGTGAGTGACTGACTGAGTGACTGAGTGACTGACTGAGTGACTGACTGAGTGACTGACTGAGTGACTGACTGAGTGACTGAGTGACTGACTGAGTGAGTGACTGAGTGAGTGACTGAGTGAGTGACTGAGTGAGTGAGTGGTTGAGTGACTGAGTGACTGACTGAGTGACTGACTGAGTGAGTGACTGACTGAATGACTGAGTGAGTGACAGAGTGAGTGACTGAGTGAGTGACTGACTGAGTGACTGAGTGAGTGACTACCTGAGTAAGTGAACCGCTGACTGAATGTGACTCTCCAAGGTGCTGAGTGACTCCGGCAGTTTTGACTTCTCAGAGTGACTGAGTGACTGAGTGACTGAGTGACTGACTGAGTGACTGACTGACTGAGTGACTGACTGAGTGACTGACTGAGTGACTGACTGAGTGACTGAGTGAGTGACTGACTGAGTGAGTGACTGAGTGAGTGACTGAGTGAGTGAGTGGTTGAGTGACTGAGTGACTGACTGAGTGACTGACTGAGTGAGTGACTGACTGAATGACTGAGTGAGTGACTGAGTGAGTGACTGAGTGAGTGACTGACTGAGTGACTGAGTGAGTGACTACCTGAGTAAGTGAACCGCTGACTGAATGTGACTCTCCAAGGTGCTGAGTGACTCCGGCAGTTTTGACTTCTCAGAGTGACTGAGTGACTGAGTGACTGACTGAGTGACTGACTGAGTGACTGACTGAGTGACTGAGTGACTGACTGAGTGACTGACTGAGTGACTGACTGAGTGACTGAGTGACTGACTGAGTGACTGAGTGAGTGACTGACTGACTGAGTGAGTGACTGAGTGAGTGACTGAGTGAGTGACTGAGTGAGTGAGTGGTTGAGTGACTGAGTGACTGACTGAGTGACTGACTGAGTGAGTGACTGACTGAGTGACTGACTGAGTGACTGAGTGAGTGACTGAGTGAGTGACTGAGTGACTGACTGAGTGACTGACTGACTGACTGAGTGAGTGACTAAGTGAGTGACTACCTGAGTAAGTGAACCGCTGACTGAATGTGACTCTCCAAGGTGCTGAGTGACTCCGGCAGTTTTGACTTCTCAGAGTGACTGAGTGACTGAGTGACTGACTGAGTGACTGAGTGACTGACTGAGTGACTGAGTGACTGACTGAGTGACTGACTGAGTGACTGAGTGAGTGACTGACTGAGTGACTGACTGAGTGACTGAGTGAGTGACTGACTGACTGAGTGAGTGACTGAGTGAGTGAGTGGTTGAGTGACTGAGTGACTGACTGAGTGACTGACTGAGTGAGTGACTGACTGAATGACTGAGTGAGTGACTGAGTGAGTGACTGAGTGAGTGACTGACTGAGTGACTGAGTGAGTGACTACCTGAGTAAGTGAACCGCTGACTGAATGTGACTCTCCAAGGTGCTGAGTGACTCCGGCAGTTTTGACTTCTCAGAGTGACTGAGTGAGTGACTGAGTGAGTGACTGAGTGAGTGACTGAGTGAGTGACTGACTGAGTGACTGACTGAGTGACTGAGTGACTGACTGAGTGACTGACTGAGTGACTGACTGAGTGACTGAGTGAGTGACTGACTGAGTGAGTGACTGAGTGAGTGACTGAGTGAGTGAGTGGTTGAGTGACTGAGTGACTGACTGAGTGACTGACTGAGTGAGTGACTGACTGAATGACTGAGTGAGTGACTGAGTGAGTGACTGAGTGAGTGACTGACTGAGTGACTGAGTGAGTGACTACCTGAGTAAGTGAACCGCTGACTGAATGTGACTCTCCAAGGTGCTGAGTGACTCCGGCAGTTTTGACTTCTCAGAGTGACTGAGTGACTGAGTGACTGAGTGACTGACTGACTGAGTGACTGACTGAGTGACTGACTGAGTGACTGACTGAGTGACTGACTGAGTGACTGACTGAGTGACTGACTGAGTGACTGACTGAGTGAGTGACTGAGTGAGTGAGTGGTTGAGTGACTGAGTGACTGACTGAGTGAGTGACTGACTGAATGACTGAGTGAGTGACTGAGTGAGTGACTGAGTGAGTGACTGACTGAGTGACTGAGTGAGTGACTACCTGAGTAAGTGAACCGCTGACTGAATGTGACTCTCCAAGGTGCTGAGTGACTCCGGCAGTTTTGACTTCTCAGAGTGACTGAGTGACTGAGTGACTGAGTGACTGACTGAGTGACTGACTGACTGAGTGACTGACTGAGTGAGTGACTGAGTGAGTGACTGAGTGAGTGACTGAGTGAGTGACTGACTGAATGACTGAGTGACTGAGTGAGTGACTGAGTGAGTGACTGACTGACTGAGTGAGTGACTGAGTGAGTGACTGAGTGAGTGAGTGGTTGAGTGACTGAGTGACTGACTGAGTGACTGACTGAGTGAGTGACTGACTGAATGACTGAGTGAGTGACTGAGTGAGTGACTGAGTGAGTGACTGACTGAGTGACTGAGTGAGTGACTACCTGAGTAAGTGAACCGCTGACTGAATGTGACTCTCCAAGGTGCTGAGTGACTCCGGCAGTTTTGACTTCTCAGAGTGACTGAGTGAGTGACTGAGTGAGTGACTGACTGAGTGACTGACTGAGTGACTGACTGAGTGACTGAGTGACTGACTGAGTGACTGACTGAGTGACTGACTGAGTGACTGACTGAGTGACTGACTGAGTGACTGACTGAGTGAGTGACTGAGTGAGTGACTGAGTGAGTGAGTGGTTGAGTGACTGAGTGACTGACTGAGTGACTGACTGAGTGAGTGACTGACTGAATGACTGAGTGAGTGACTGAGTGAGTGACTGAGTGAGTGACTGACTGAGTGACTGAGTGAGTGACTACCTGAGTAAGTGAACCGCTGACTGAATGTGACTCTCCAAGGTGCTGAGTGACTCCGGCAGTTTTGACTTCTCAGAGTGACTGAGTGACTGAGTGACTGACTGACTGACTGACTGACTGAGTGACTGACTGAGTGACTGACTGAGTGACTGACTGAGTGACTGACTGAGTGACTGACTGACTGAGTGAGTGACTGAGTGAGTGACTGAGTGAGTGACTGAGTGAGTGAGTGGTTGAGTGACTGAGTGACTGACTGAGTGACTGACTGAGTGAGTGACTGACTGAATGACTGAGTGAGTGACTGAGTGAGTGACTGAGTGAGTGACTGACTGAGTGACTGAGTGAGTGACTACCTGAGTAAGTGAACCGCTGACTGAATGTGACTCTCCAAGGTGCTGAGTGACTCCGGCAGTTTTGACTTCTCAGAGTGACTGAGTGACTGAGTGACTGACTGACTGAGTGACTGACTGAGTGACTGACTGAGTGACTGACTGAGTGACTGACTGAGTGACTGACTGAGTGACTGACTGAGTGAGTGACTGAGTGAGTGACTGAGTGAGTGACTGAGTGAGTGAGTGGTTGAGTGACTGAGTGACTGACTGAGTGAGTGACTGACTGAATGACTGAGTGAGTGACTGAGTGAGTGACTGAGTGAGTGACTGACTGAGTGACTGAGTGAGTGACTACCTGAGTAAGTGAACCGCTGACTGAATGTGACTCTCCAAGGTGCTGAGTGACTCCGGCAGTTTTGACTTCTCAGAGTGACTGAGTGAGTGACTGAGTGAGTGACTGAGTGACTGAGTGAGTGACTGAGTGACTGACTGAGTGACTGAGTGAGTGAGTGAGTGACTGAGTGAGTGACTGAGTGAGTGACTGAGTGAGTGACTGAGTGAGTGACTGAGTGAGTGACTGACTGAGTGACTACCTGAGTAAGTGAACCGCTGACTGAATGTGACTCTCCAAGGTGCTGAGTGACTCCGGCAGTTTTGACTTCTCAGAGTGACTGAGTGACTGAGTGACTGAGTGACTGACTGAGTGAGTGACTGAGTGACTGACTGACTGAATGACTGAGTGAGTGAGTGACTGAGTGACTGAGTGAGTGACTGACTGAGTGACTGACTGAGTGACTACCTGAGTAAGTGAACCGCTGACTGAATGTGACTCTCCAAGGTGCTGAGTGACTCCGGCAGTCTTGACTTCTCAGAGTGACTGAGTGAGTGACTGAGTGACTAAGTGAGTGACTGACTGAGTGACTGACTGAGTGACTGACTGAGTGACTGACTGAGTGACTGACTGAGTGACTGAGTGAGTGACTGAGTGAGTGACTACCTGAGTAAGTGAACCGCTGACTGAATGTGACTCTCCAAGGTGCTGAGTGACTCCGGCAGTTTTGACTTCTCAGAGTGACTGAGTGACTGACTGACTGAGTGAGTGACTGAGTGAGTGACTGAGTGACTGAGTGACTGACTGAGTGACTGAGTGACTGACTGAGTGAGTGAGTGACTGAGTTACTGAGTGAGTGACTGAGTGAGTGACTGACTGACTGAGTGACTGAGTGACTGACTGAGTGACTGAGTGACTGACTGAGTGAGTGAGTGACTGAGTGACTGACTGAGTGACTGAGTGACTGAGTGAGTGACTGAGTGAGTGACTGAGTGAGTGACTGAGTGACTGACTGAGTGACTGACTGACTGACTGACTGAGTGAGTGACTGAGTGAGTGACTACCTGAGTAAGTGAACCGCTGACTGAATGTGACTCTCCAAGGTGCTGAGTGACTCCGGCAGTCTTGACTTCTCAGAGTGACGCAGGAAGAGGTCACGGCAAGCGGAGCGCAGAGAGGCGACACGAGCTTTGAGAGTCTACAACAACAACAACATCAAAAATAATAACATAATCTACATCAACAACATCAACATCATCAACAACATCAACATCAACAACAACAACAACATCAACAACATCAACATCCACAACAACATCAACAACATCAACAACATCCACAACAACATCAACAACATCAACAACATCATCAACATCGTCAACAACATCAACAACAACAACAACATCAACAACAACAACAACACCAACAACATCAACAACAACATCATCAACAACATCAACAACATCAACAACAACATCATCAACAACATCAACAACATCAACAACAACATCATCAACAACATCAACATCAACAACAACAACATCATCATCAACAACATCAACATCATCAACATCATCAACATCAACAACAACATCAACAACAACATCAACAACATCAACAACAACATCAACAACAACAACATCAACAACAACAACATCAACATCAACAACACCATCATCAACAACTACAACAACAACACCAACAACATCAACAACAACCACAACAACAACAGCAACAACACCAACAACAACATCAACAACAACCACAACAACAACAGCAACAACACCAACAACAACATCAACAACAACATCAACAACAACAACATCAACATCAACAACAACATCAACAACATCAACAACAACAACATCAACAACATCAACAACAACATCATCAACAACATCAACAACATCAACAACAACATCATCAACAACATCAACAACATCAACAACAACATCATCAACAACATCAACATCAACAACAACAACATCATCATCAACAACATCAACATCATCAACATCATCAACATCATCAACATCAACAACAACATCAACAACAACATCAACAACAACATCAACAACATCAACAACAACATCAACAACAACAACATCAACAACAACAACATCAACATCAACAACAACATCAACATCAACAACAACAACAACATCAACAACACCATCATCAACAACTACAACAACAACACCAACAACATCAACAACAACCACAACAACAACAGCAACAACACCAACAACAACATCAACAACAACCACAACAACAACAGCAACAACACCAACAACAACATCAACAACAACATCAACAACAACAACATCAACATCAACAACAACCACAACAACAACAACACCAACAACATCATCAACAACAACATCAACAACAACATCATCAACACCAACAACATCATCAACAACAACATCAACAACAACATCATCAACATCAACAACATCAACATCAACAACAACAACATCATCAACGACATCAGTGGGTGTGTGACCTCTGACCTTGAGTGTGTGACCTCTAACCTTCAGCGTGAGTGCATGACCTCTGACCTTCAGTGAGCGCGTGACCCGTGACCTTGCGCGCGGGTGCGTGACCTCTGACCTCGAGTGTGACATCTGACCTCGAGTGTGCTACCCCCCCGACCTTGAATGTGAACGTGTGACCTCTGACCTTGAGTGTGCGTGTGACCTCTGACCTTGAGTGTGGCTGCTGGCCCCTCCTCCTCCAGCCAATCAGAGGCCGCGGTGAGCTCAGCTCTTAACTGCTCTCTCTCAGACTCCGTGGACACGGACAAATACTCCTCCTGCTCCAACTTGTCCTGTACATAGACACACACACATAGACACATAGACACAGACACATAGACACACACATAGACACATACACATAGACAAATACTCCTCCTGCTCCAACTTGTCCTACACACACATAGACACACACACATAGACACACACATAGACACACACACATAGACACACACACACACATAGACAAATACTCCTCCTGCTCCAACTTGTCCTACACACACATAGACACACACACACATAGACACACACATAGACACACACATAGACACACACATAGACACACACACATAGACACACACACATAGACAAATACTCCTCCTGCTCCAACTTGTCCTACACACACATAGACACACACATAGACACACACATAGACACACACACATAGACACACACACACAGACAAATACTCCTCCTGCTCCAACTTGTCCTACACACACATAGACATGGACAAATACTCCTCCTGCTCCAACTTGTCCTACACACACATAGACACACACACACATAGACACACACACATAGACACACACATAGACACACACATAGACACACACACATAGACACACACACATAGACAAATACTCCTCCTGCTCCAACTTGTCCTACACACACATAGACACACACACATAGACACACACATAGACACACACACATAGACACAGACAAATACTCCTCCTGCTCCAACTTGTCCTACACACACATAGACATAGACACACACACATAGACACACACATAGACACACACACACATAGACAAATACTCCTCCTGCTCCAACTTGTCCTACACACACATAGACACACACACACATAGACACACACACATAGACAAATACTCCTCCTGCTCCAACTTGTCCTACACACACATAGACATAGACACAGACACATAGACACACACACATAGACACACACATAGACACACACATAGACACACACATAGACACGGACAAATACTCCTCCTGCTCCAACTTGTCCTACACACACATAGACACACACACATAGACACACACATAGACACACACACATAGACACACACACATAGACACACACATAGACACAGACAAATACTCCTCCTGCTCCAACTTGTCCTACACACACATAGACACATAGACACACACACACACATAGACACACACACATAGACACACACACATAGACAAATACTCCTCCTGCTCCAACTTGTCCTACACACACATAGACACACACACACATAGACACACACATAGACACACACACATAGACAAATACTCCTCCTGCTCCAACTTGTCCTACACACACATAGACACATAGACACACAGACACAGACATAGACACACACATAGACACAGACACACACACACACATAGACACACACATAGACACACACACATAGACAAATACTCCTCCTGCTCCAACTTGTCCTGTACATAGACACACACACACATAGACACACACATATACACACACACATAGACAAATACTCCTCCTGCTCCAACTTGTCCTACACACACATAGACATAGACACACACACATAGACACACACATAGACACGGACAAATACTCCTCCTGCTCCAACTTGTCCTACACACACATAGACACATAGACACATAGACACACATATAGACACACACATAGACACACACACATAGACAAATACTCCTCCTGCTCCAACTTGTCCTACACACACATAGACACACACACACATAGACACACACATAGACACAGACAAATACTCCTCCTGCTCCAACTTGTCCTACACACACATAGACACACACACACATAGACACACACATAGACACAGACAAATACTCCTCCTGCTCCAACTTGTCCTACACACACATAGACACATAGACACACACACACACATAGACACATAGACACACACACATAGACACATAGACAAATACTCCTCCTGCTCCAACTTGTCCTGTACACACATAGACACACACACATAGACACACACATAGACACAGACAAATACTCCTCCTGCTCCAACTTGTCCTACACACACATAGACACACACACACATAGACACACACACATAGACACACACACATAGACAAATACTCCTCCTGCTCCAACTTGTCCTACACACACATAGACACACACACACATAGACACACACATAGACACACACACATAGACAAATACTCCTCCTGCTCCAACTTGTCCTACACACACATAGACACATAGACACACAGACACAGACACAGACATAGACACACACATAGACACACAGACACACACACACACACATAGACACAGACAAATACTCCTCCTGCTCCAACTTGTCCTGTACATAGACACACACATAGACACACACATAGACACACACATAGACACACACACATAGACAAATACTCCTCCTGCTCCAACTTGTCCTACACACACATAGACACACACACACATAGACACACACACAGACACACACACATAGACAAATACTCCTCCTGCTCCAACTTGTCCTACACACACATAGACACATAGACACACAGACACAGACATAGACACACACATAGACACACAGACACACACACACACACATAGACACAGACAAATACTCCTCCTGCTCCAACTTGTCCTGTACATAGACACACACACAGACACACACAGACACACACACATAGACACATAGACACACACACATAGACACATAGACAAATACTCCTCCTGCTCCAACTTGTCCTACACACACATAGACACACACATAGACACGGACAAATACTCCTCCTGCTCCAACTTGTCCTACACACACATAGACATAGACACACACACATAGACACACACATAGACACACACATAGACACACACACATAGACAAATACTCCTCCTGCTCCAACTTGTCCTACACACACATAGACACATAGACACACAGACACAGACATAGACACACACATAGACACACAGACACACACACACACATAGACACAGACAAATACTCCTCCTGCTCCAACTTGTCCTGTACATAGACACACACACAGACACACACATAGACACACACACATAGACACATAGACACACACACATAGACACATAGACAAATACTCCTCCTGCTCCAACTTGTCCTACACACACATAGACACACACATAGACACGGACAAATACTCCTCCTGCTCCAACTTGTCCTACACACACATAGACATAGACACACACACATAGACACACACATAGACACACACATAGACACACACACATAGACAAATACTCCTCCTGCTCCAACTTGTCCTACACACACAGACACACACACATAGACACATATAGACACAGACAAATACTCCTCCTGCTCCAACTTGTCCTACACACACACAGACACACACACATAGACAAATACTCCTCCTGCTCCAACTTGTCCTGTACATAGACACACACACACATAGACACACACACATAGACAAATACTCCTCCTGCTCCAACTTGTCCTACACACACATAGACACACACACATAGACAAATACTCCTCCTGCTCCAACTTGTCCTGTACATAGACACACACATAGACACACACATAGACACACACACATAGACACACACATAGACACACAGACACACACACACACACATAGACACACACAGACAAATACTCCTCCTGCTCCAACTTGTCCTGTACATAGACACACACACATAGACACACACATAGACACACACATAGACACATACAAATACTCCTCCTGCTCCAACTTGTCCTGTACATAGACACACACACACATAGACACACACACATAGACACACACACATAGACACATAGACAAATACTCCTCCTGCTCCAACTTGTCCTGTACATAGACACACACATAGACACACACATAGACACACACATAGACACAGACAAATACTCCTCCTGCTCCAACTTGTCCTGTACATAGACACACACATAGACACACACACACATAGACAAATACTCCTCCTGCTCCAACTTGTCCTGTACATAGACACACACACATAGACACATAGACACACACACACATAGACACACACATAGACACGGACAAATACTCCTCCTGCTCCAACTTGTCCTACACACACACACATAGACACACACACACATAGACACACACATAGACACACACACATAGACACAGACAAATACTCCTCCTGCTCCAACTTGTCCTATACACACATAGACACACACACATAGACACACACATAGACAAATACTCCTCCTGCTCCAACTTGTCCTGTACATAGACACACACACATAGACATAGACACACACACACATAGACACACACACATAGACACGGACAAATACTCCTCCTGCTCCAACTTGTCCTGTACATAGACACACACACATAGACATAGACACACACACACATAGACACACACATAGACACGGACAAATACTCCTCCTGCTCCAACTTGTCCTGTACATAGACACACACACATAGACACATAGACAAATACTCCTCCTGCTCAAACTTGTCCTACACACACATAGACACAGACACATAGACAAATACTCCTCCTGCTCCAACTTGTCCTGTACATAGACACACACATAGACACACATACATAGACAAATACTCCTCCTGCTCCAACTTGTCCTACACACACATAGACACAGACACACATAGACAAATACTCCTCCTGCTCCAACTTGTCCTACACACACATAGACACACACACATAGACACATACACACATAGACACACACATAGACACAGACAAATACTCCTCCTGCTCCAACTTGTCCTACACACACATAGACACACACACACACACAGACAAATACTCCTCCTGCTCCAACTTGTCCTGTACATAGACACACACACATAGACACATAGACACACACATACACAGACAAATACTCCTCCTGCTCCAACTTGTCCTACACACACATAGACACAGACACACATAGACACACACATAGACACACACATAGACACAGACAAATACTCCTCCTGCTCCAACTTGTCCTACACACACATAGACACACACACATAGACACATAGACACACACACATAGACAAATACTCCTCCTGCTCCAACTTGTCCTGTACATAGACACACACACATAGACACATAGACACACACACACATAGACACACACATAGACACGGACAAATACTCCTCCTGCTCCAACTTGTCCTACACACACATAGACACATAGACACACAGACACAGACACAGACATAGACACACACATAGACACACAGACACACACACACACACATAGACACACACATAGACACACACAGACAAATACTCCTCCTGCTCCAACTTGTCCTACACACACATAGACACAGACACACATAGACAAATACTCCTCCTGCTCCAACTTGTCCTACACACACATAGACATAGACACACACATAGACACATACTCCTCCTGCTCCAACTTGTCCTACACACACATAGACACACACACATAGACAAATACTCCTCCTGCTCCAACTTGTCCTACACACACATAGACACACACACATAGACATATAGACACACACACATAGACACAGACAAATACTCCTCCTGCTCCAACTTGTCCTACACACACATAGACACACACACATAGACAAATACTCCTCCTGCTCCAACTTGTCCTACACACACATAGACACACATACATAGACAAATACTCCTCCTGCTCCAACTTGTCCTACACACACATAGACACACACACATAGACACAGACATAGACACACACATAGACACACACACACACACATAGACAAATACTCCTCCTGCTCCAACTTGTCCTACACACACATAGACACATAGACACACACACACATAGACACACACACACATAGACACACACACGTAGACACGGACAAATACTCCT
>NW_027423524.1:20000-27500 GCF_048934315.1 Petromyzon marinus
ACACACACAGACACACACACAGTGACACACACACAGACACAGAGACACACACAGAGACACACACAGACACACACACAGAGACACACACAGAGACACACACAGAGACACACACAGAGACACACACAGACACACACACAGAGACACACACACACACACAGTGACACACACACACACACACAGAGACACACAAACACACACAGTGACACACACACACACACAGAGAAACACAAACACACACACACAGTGACACACACACACACACAGAGACACACACACAGTGACACACACACACAGACACACACACACACAGAGACACACACAGAGACACACACACACACAGACACACACACAGAGCCACACACACACATGTAGACACACACAGTGACACACAGTGACACACAGCCACACACAGACACACACACAGACACACACAGGCAGACACACACACACAGACACACACACAATGAAACACACACACAGACACACACACACACACAGTGACACACACACACACACAGTGACACACACACACACACAGAGACACACACACACAGTGACACACAGAGACACACACACACAGTGACACACAGTGACACACAAAGTCACACACACACAGTCACACACACACAGACACACACACACACACGCAGACACACACGCAGACACACACACATACAGACATGTAGACACACACACACATGTAGACACACACACACAGAGACACACACAGAGACACACACACACATACACAGAGACACACACACAGAGACACACACACACACACATACAGACACACACACAGACACACACACATACACATACAGACACACACACAGAGACACACAGTGTGTATGATTGAGTGTATGAGTGAGTGAATGAGTATGAGTGAATGAATGAGTGTATGAGTGAGTGTATGTGTGAGTGTGTGAGTGTATGAGTGAGTGAATGAATGAGTGTATGAGTGAGTGAGGGAGCGAATGAGTGAGTGAATGAATGAGTGAGTGAATGAGTGAGTGAATGAATGAGTGAGTGAATGAGTGAGTGTATGAGTGAATGAATGAATAAATGAGTGTATGAGTGAGTGAGTGAATGAGTGTATGAGTGAATGAATTAATGGGTGAATGAGTGAGTGATTGAATGAATGAGTGTATGAATGAGTGTATGAGTGAATGAATGAGTGATTAAATGAATGAGTGTATGAGTGAGTGTATGAGTGAGTGAGTGAATGAGTGAGTGAGTGAATGAATGAGTGAATGAGTGAATGAGTGAATGAGTGTATGAATGAGTGTATGAGTGAATGAATGAATGAGTGATTAAATGAATGAGTGTATGAGTGAGTGAGTGAATGAATGAGTGAATGAATGAGTGAATGAATGAATGAGTGAATGAATGAGTGAGTGGGTGAATGAATGAATGAGTGATTAAATGAATGAATGAATGACTGAGTGAAAGAATGAATGAGTGAATGAATTAGTGAGTGAATGAATGAATGAGTGAATGAATGAGTGAGTGAATGAATGAGTGAGTGAATGAATGAATGAGTGAATGAATGAATGAGTGTATGAGTGAGTGAATGAATGAGTGAATGAGAGTGAATGAATGAGTGAATGAATGAATGAGTGAATGAATGAGTGAGTGAGTGTATGAGTGAGTGCATGAGTGTATGAGTGAGTGTATGAGTGAGTGAGTGAATGAATGAGTGAATGAGTGAGTGAATGAATGAGTGAGTGAATGAGTGAATGAATGAGTGAGTGAGTGTATGAGCGAGTGTGTGAGTGAGTGTGTGAGTGAGTGTGTGAGTGAGTGAGTGTGTATGAGTGTATGAGTGTGTGTGAGTGAGTGTATGAGTGAATGAGTGTATGAGTGTGTGAGTGTATGAGTGACTGAGTGAGTGTATGAGTGAGTGTATGAGTGAGTGTATGAGTGAGTGAGTGTATGAGTGAGTGAGTGTATGAGTGTATGAATGAGTGAATGAGTGAATGAGTGAGTGTATGAGTGAGTGAATGAATGAGTGAATGAATGAATGAGTGAATGAATGAGTGAGTGAGTGAGTGTATGAGTGTGTGTGTGAGTGAGTGTATGAGTGAGTGAGTGTATGAGTGAGTGAGTGACTGAGTGAGTGTATGAGTGAGTGTATGAGTGAGTGTATGAGTGAGTGTATGAGTGAGTGTATGAGTGAGTGTATGAGTGAGTGAGTGTATGAGTGTATGAGTGTATGAATGAGTGAATGAGTGAATGAATGAGTGAATGAGTGAATGAATGAGTGAATGAGTGAATGAATGAATGAATGAATGAATGAGTGAATGAATTAGTGAGTGAATGAATGAGTGAATGAATGAGTGAGTGTATGAGCGAGTGTATGAGCGAGTGTATGAGTGAGTGTATGAGTGAGTGAGTGTATGAGTGAGTGAGTGTGAGTGAGTGTATGAGTGTATGAGTGAGTGTGAGTGTGTGAGTGAGTGTATGAGTGAGTGAGTGAATGAATGAGTGAATGAATGAGTGAATGAATGAGTGAATGAATGAATGAGTGAGTGTATGAGTGAGTGAATGAGTGAGTGAGTGAATGAGTGTATGAATGAATGAGTGAGTGAATGAATGAATGAGTGTATGAGTGAGTGTATGAGTGAATGAATGAGTGAATGAATGAGTGAGTGAATGAATGAGTGAATGAATGAATGAGTGAGTGAGTGTAAGAATGAGTGAATGAATGAATGAGTGAATGAATGAGTGAATGAATGAGTGAGTGAGTGAGTGCTCTCACCGAGAGCGTGAGGCGTTGATTTGAACCTCGTCAGGGTCTGAAAGGTCTGTCTGAGTGTGTGAGTGAATGAGTGAGTGAATGAATGAGTGAATGAATGAGTGAGTGTATGAGTGAGTGAATGAGTGTATGAATGAATGAGTGAGTGAATGAGTGAGTGAGTGTATGAGTGAGTGTATGAGTGTATGAGTGAGTGCATGAGTGAATGAGTGAATGAATGAATGAGTGAATGAATGAATGAGTGAATGAGTGAATGAATGAGTGATTGAATGAGTGATTGAATGAGTGAGCGAATGAATGAATGAACGAGTGAATGAGTGAATGAATGAGTGAATGAATGAGTGAATGAATGAGTGAATGAATGAATGAGTGAGTGAATGAGTGAGTGAGTGTATGAGTGAGTGTATGAGTGTATGAGTGAGTGAATGAATGAGTGAATGAATGAGTGTATGAGTGAATGAATGAGTGAATGAATGAGTGAATGAATGAGTGAATGAATGAATGAGTGAATGAATGAGTGAGTGAATGAATGAATGAGTGAATGAATGAGTGAATGAATGAATGAGTGAGTGAATGAATGAGTGAATGAATGAGTGAATGAATGAATGAGTGAATGAATGAATAAATGAGTGTATGAGTGAGTGAGTGAATGAGTGAGTGAATGAGTGTATGAGTGAGTGATTGAATGAATGAGTGTATGAATGAGTGTATGAGTGAATGAATGAGTGATTAAATTAATGAGTGTAT
Organism: Petromyzon marinus; assembly: GCF_048934315.1. NCBI lineage: Eukaryota > Metazoa > Chordata > Hyperoartia > Petromyzontiformes > Petromyzontidae > Petromyzon > Petromyzon marinus. The sequence continues at coordinate 23,506 of NW_027423524.1, forward strand.
GAGTGAGTGTATGAGTGAGTGAGTGAATGAGTGAGTGAGTGAATGAATGAGTGAATGAATGAGTGAGTGAGTGAGTGAATGAGTGAATGAATGAATGTGTGTATGAATGAGTGTATGAGTGAATGAATGAGTGATTAAATGAATGAGTGTATGAGTGAGTGTATGAGTGAGTGAGTGAATGAGTGAATGAATGAATGAGTGAATGAATGAATGAGTGAATGAATGAGTGAGTGGGTGAATGAATGAATGAGTGATTAAATGAATGAATGAGCGAATGAATGAATGAGTGAATGAATGAGTGAATGAATGAATGAGTGAATGAATGAATGAATGAGTGAGTGAGTGTAAGAATGAGTGAATGAATGAATGAATGAATGAATGAGTGAATGAATGAGTGAATGAGTGAGTGCTCTCACCGAGAGCGTGAGGCGTTGATTTGAACCTCGTCAGGGTCTGAAAGGTCTGTCTGAGTGTGTGAGTGAATGAGTGAATGAATGAGTGAGTGAGTGTGTGAGTGTGTGAGTGAATGAGTGAATGAATGAGTGAGTGAGTGTATGAGCGAGTGTGTGAGTGAGTGTGTGAGTGTGTATGAGTGTATGAGTGAGTGTATGAGTGTGTGAGTGTGTGTGAGTGAGTGTATGAGTGAATGAGTGTATGAGTGTGTATGAGTGTATGAGTGACTGAGTGAGTGTATGAGTGAGTGTATGAGTGAGTGAATGAATGAGTGAATGAATGAATGAGTGAATGAATGAGTGAGTGAGTGTATGAGTGAGTGTATGAGTGTGTGAGTGTATGAGTGAGTGTGTGTGAGTGAGTGTGTGTGAGTGAGTGTATGAGTGAGTGAGTGTATGAGTGAGTGAGTGACTGAGTGAGTGTATGAGTGAGTGTATGAGTGAGTGTATGAGTGAGTGAGTGTATGAGTGTATGAGTGAATGAATGAGTGAATGAATGAGTGAATGAATGTATGAGTGAGTGAATGAATGAGTGAATGAATGAGTGAATGAATGAGTGAATGAGTGAATGAATTAGTGAGTGAATGAATGAGTGAGTGAATGAATGAGTGAATGAATGAGTGAGTGTATGAGCGAGTGTATGAGTGAGTGTATGAGTGAGTGTATGAGTGAGTGAGTGTATGAGTGAGTGTGAGTGAGTGTATGAGTGTATGAGTGAGTGTGAGTGTGTGAGTGAGTGTATGAGTGAGTGAGTGAATGAATGAGTGAATGAATGAGTGAATGAATGAATGAGTGAGTGTATGAGTGAGTGAATGAGTGAGTGAATGAGTGTATGAATGAATGAGTGAGTGAATGAATGAATGAGTGTATGAGTGAGTGTATGAGTGAATGAATGAGTGAATGAATGAGTGAGTGAATGAATGAATGAATGAGTGAGTGTATGAGTAAATGAATGAATGAGTAAATGAATGAATGAATGAGTGAGTGAATGAATGAGTGAATGAATGAGTGAATGAATGAGTGAGTGAATGAATGAGTGAGTGCTCTCACCGAGAGCGTGAGGCGTTGATTTGAACCTCGTCAGGGTCTGAAAGGTCTGTCTGAGTGTGTGAGTGAATGAGTGAGTGAATGAATGAGTGAGTGAATGAGTGAGTGAATGAATGAATGAGTGTATGAGTGAGTGTATGAGTGAGTGAGTGTATGAGTGAGTGCATGAGTGAGTGTATGAGTGAGTGAATGAATGAGTGAGTGTATGAGTGAGTGTATGAGTGAGTGAGTGTATGAGTGAGTGCATGAGTGAGTGTATGAGTGAGTGAATGAATGAGTGAGTGCATGAGTGAATGAGTGAATGAATGAATGAGTGAATGAATGAATGAGTGAATGAGTGAATGAATGAGTGATTGAATGAGTGATTGAATGAGTGAGTGAATGAATGAATGAACGAGTGAATGAGTGTATGAATGAGTGAATGAGTGAGTGTATGAGTAAATGAATGAATGAGTGAATGAATGAATGAATGAGTGAATGAATGAGTGAATGAGTGAATGAATGAATGAGTGAATGAATGAATGAATGAGTGAATGAATTAGTGAGTGAATGAATGAGTGAATGAATGAGTGAGTGTATGAGCGAGTGTATGAGCGAGTGTATGAGTGAGTGTATGAGTGAGTGAGTGTATGAGTGAGTGAGTGTGAGTAAGTGAGAGTGTGTGTGAGTGAGTGTATGAGTGAGTGTATGAGTGAGTGTTTGAGTGTGTGAGTGAGTGTATGAATGAGTGAGTGTATGAGTGAGTGTATGAGTGAGTGATTGAGTGTATGAGTGAGTGAGTGAATGAATGAGTGAATGAATGAGTGAATGAATGAGTGAATGAATGAATGAGTGAGTGTATGAGTGAGTGAATGAGTGAGTGAGTGAATGAGTGTATGAATGAATGAGTGAGTGAATGAATGAATGAGTGTATGAGTGAGTGTATGAGTGAATGAATGAGTGAATGAATGAGTGAGTGAATGAATGAGTGAATGAATGAATGAGTGAGTGAGTGTAAGAATGAGTGAATGAATGAATGAGTGAATGAATGAGTGAATGAATGAGTGAGTGAGTGAGTGCTCTCACCGAGAGCGTGAGGCGTTGATTTGAACCTCGTCAGGGTCTGAAAGGTCTGTCTGAGTGTGTGAGTGAATGAGTGAGTGAATGAATGAGTGAATGAATGAGTGAGTGTATGAGTGAGTGAATGAGTGTATGAATGAATGAGTGAGTGAATGAGTGAGTGAGTGTATGAGTGAGTGTATGAGTGTATGAGTGAGTGCATGAGTGAATGAGTGAATGAGTGTATGAGTGTATGAGTGAGTGCATGAGTGAATGAGTGAATGAATGAATGAGTGAATGAATGAATGAGTGAATGAGTGAATGAATGAGTGATTGAATGAGTGATTGAATGAGTGAGCGAATGAATGAATGAACGAGTGAATGAGTGAATGAATGAGTGAATGAATGAGTGAATGAATGAGTGAATGAATGAATGAGTGAGTGAATGAGTGAGTGTATGAGCGAGTGTATGAGTGAGTGTATGAGTGAGTGTATGAGTGAGTGAGTGTATGAGTGTGAGTGAGTGTATGAGTGTATGAGTGAGTGTGAGTGTGTGAGTGAGTGTATGAGTGAGTGAGTGAATGAATGAGTGAATGAATGAGTGAATGAATGAATGAGTGAGTGTATGAGTGAGTGAATGAGTGAGTGAATGAGTGTATGAATGAATGAGTGAGTGAATGAATGAATGAGTGTATGAGTGAGTGTATGAGTGAATGAATGAGTGAATGAGTGAGTGAATGAATGAATGAATGAGTGAGTGTATGAGTAAATGAATGAATGAGTGAATGAATGAATGAGTGTATGAATGAATGAGTGAGTGAATGAATGAATGAGTGTATGAGTGAGTGAATGAGTGAGTGAATGAGTGTATGAATGAATGAGTGAATGAATGAGTGAATGAATGAATGAGTGAGTGAATGAGTGAATGAATGAATGAGTGAGTGTATGAGTGTATGAATGAGTGAATGAGTGAATGAATGAGTGAATGAATGAATGAGTGAGTGAATGAATGAGTGAGTGCTCTCACCGAGAGCGTGAGGCGTTGATTTGAACCTCGTCAGGGTCTGAAAGGTCTGTCTGAGTGTGTGAGTGAATGAGTGAATGAATGAGTGAATGAGTGAGTGAATGAATGAGTGAATGAGTGAGTGTATGAGTGAGTGTATGAGTGAGTGTATGAGTGAGTGCATGAGTGTATGAGTGAGTGTATGAGTGAGTGAATGAATGAGTGAGTGCATGAGTGAATGAGTGAATGAATGAATGAGTGAATGAATGCGTGAATGAATGAGTGAATGAGTGAATGAATGAGTGATTGAATGAGTGATTGAATGAGTGAGTGAATGAATGAATGAACGAGTGAATGAGTGTATGAATGAGTGAATGAGTGAGTGTATGAGTGAATGAATGAGTGAATGAATGAATGAGTGAGTGAATGAATGAGTGAATGAGTGAATGAATGAA
>NW_027423524.1:32500-35000 GCF_048934315.1 Petromyzon marinus
CTCACCCACCCACCAACCAACTCACTCACCCACTCATTCACGCACCCACTCGCTCACCCACCAACTCACCCACTCACTCACCCACCCACTCACTCACTCACCCACCCACCCACTCACCAACTCATTCGCCCACTCACCCACCCACCCACTCACCAACTCACTCACTCACTCACCCACCCGCTCACCCACCCACCCACTCACTCACTCACCCACCCACCCACTCACTCACTCACTCACCGACCAACTCACCCACTCACTCACCCACCCACCCACTCACCCACACACCCACCAACTCACCCACCCACCAACCAACTCACCTACCCACCAACCAACTCACTCACTCACCCACCCACCCACCAACCAACTCACTCACTCACCAACCAACTCACCCACCCACCAACCAACTCACTCACTCACCCACCAACTCACCCACCCACTCACCCACTCACTCACTCACCCACCCACTCACCCACTCACCCACCCACCCACCAACTCACCCACCCACCCACCCACAAACTCACTCACCCACCCACCCACCAACTCACCCACCCACTCACCCACCCACTCACTCACCCACCCACCCACCCACCAACTCACCCACCCACCAACTCACCCACCCACCCACTAACTCACTCACCCACCAACCCACCCACCCACCAACCCACCCACCCACCAACCCACCCACCCACCAACTCACTGGTCAAAGTGGATTCCTCCTCCTCCTTCTTCTCCTGCTCCTCTATCTCCTCCTCAAACACTGCCTCGATCTGCAACATCATCATCATCAGCATCATCATCAGGAGTAGTATCATCATCAGCATCATCAGCAGCATCTTTTCATCGGTTGCGTAACGCTGTGTGGAAGCTACCTGGTCTGTCGCTCCGCACTAAGCTTCAGGTCTTCTCGGCCACGGTCATTCCCTCCCTTCTCTACGCTTGAGAAACGTGGACCCCCCTAATGGAACATCTTCGCCGGTTAGAAACATTTAGGCTGGCCTGCCTACGAAACCATCCTGGGTTTAACCAGACTGGATTGTGTGAGGAGCTCACAAATCCTTGAAAGATCTGGGCAAGGTCCCATCGGTGAGCTCCTCCGGCGGGCAAGGCTGCGATGGCTGGGTCATGTAGCCCGCATGCCCAGCCACCGCATGCCGAAACAGCTTTTGTTTGGCCGGATCGAGGGGGCTAAACGGGCGCGGCACGGGCTAGAGAAGAGATGGAGTGATGGGTGAGTGATTGGGTGAGTGAGTAAGTGGGTGAGTGTGTGAGTGGGTGAGTGAGTGAGTGGGTGAGTGGGTGAGTGAGTGAGTGGGTGAGTGAGTGAGTGACACGGGCTAGAGAAGAGATGGAGTGATGTGGTACAGGAGGACGTGGAGCTGAGTGGACTTGCCGATGACTGGTACCAGCGGTGTCAAGATCGGCCTCTGTGGAGGAGGCTCGTGAAGGATGCTACTGGGCAGTTGGAGGCAGTCGCCCTCCAACAACAACGGAGGGCGGAGGAGCGACGCTCACAACAATGAGCGGAGCGCCGGGTGGCTAAAGCACAGCAGGTTGGCACAGTAGGGGGCACAGGTGGTGCATCAGCCAGTCATCTTAGTCAGTCGACCCGTGGCACCTGCTGGGTCTGCCCCGTGACCTCCTGCCAGCGGGCGTTCGACACTTCACGTGGCCTCAGGGTGCACATAGCCTGGCACAAGCGTCGTGGTGACGTCACCGCCACTTAGTGGCGAATGGCGGTTGTTGTTGTTGTTGTCTCTGTGTGTGTCTCTCTCTCTCTGTGTCTGTGTGTGTGTGTCTGTGTGTGTGTATCTGTGTGTCTGTGTGTGTGTCTGTGTGTATGTGTGTCTGTGTGTGTGTGTCTGTGTGTGTGTGTGTCTGTGTGTGTGACTGTGTGTGTGTGTCTGTGTGTGTGACTGTGTGACTGTGTGTGTGTGACTGTGTGTGTGTGACTGTGTGTGTGTCTGTGTGTGTGTGTGTCTGTGTGTGTGTCTGTGTGTGTGTGTGACTGTGTGTGTGTGACTGTGTGTGTGTCTGTGTGTCTGTGTGTGTGTGTCTGTGTGTGTGTCTGTGTGTGAGTGTCTGTGTGTGTGTGTGCGTGTCTAGGTGTGTGTGTATGTCTGTGTGTGTGTGTGTCTGTGTGTGTGTGTCTGTGTGTGTGCGTGTGTGTCTGTGTGTCTGTGTGTGTGTGTGTGTCTGTGTGTCTGTGTGTGTGTGTAGGTAGACATGTCCAAGTACCCTGTCTAAGTGCAGCAGACCGCTCGTGTCCAGGCTGAGGTGAGCTTTCACTCCCTTTGGCTCAGCAGAGCGGTGACGAGATACTGCTTCGGCTACTCCCTTCACTTGGACATCGCAGATAGACACTCCCCCTAGTAGCCTGCACAGACACACACACAGAGATAGACACACAGATAGACACACAGATAGACACTCTCCCTAGTAGCCTGCACAGACACACACACACAGATAGACACACAGATAGACACACAGATAGACACTCCCC
>NW_027423524.1:40000-47500 GCF_048934315.1 Petromyzon marinus
CTACACTACTACACTATACACTACACTACTACACTATACACTACTACACTATACACTACACTATACACTACTACACTATACACTACTACACTATACACTACTACACTATACACTACTACACTATACACTACTACACTATACACTACACTATACACTACTAAACTATACACTACTAAACTATACACTACTACACTATACACTACTACACTATACACTACACTATACACTACTACACTACACTATACACTACTACACTATACACTACTACACTATACACTACTACACTACACACTACTACACTATACACTACTACACTATACACTACTACACTATACACTACTACACTATACACTACACTATACACTACTAAACTATACACTACTAAACTATACACTACACACTACTACACTATACACTACTACACTATACACTAATACACTATACACTACTACACTATACACTACTACACTACACACTACTACACTACACACTACTACACTATACACTACACACTATACACTACTACACTACACACTACTACACTACACACTACTACACTACACACTATACACTACTACACTATACACTACTACACTATACACTACTACACTATACACAACTACACTATACACTACTACACTATACACAACTACACTATACACTACTACACTATACACTACTACACTAACACTCCCCACAAGTTCTACACCTGTACACTGTGTGTGTAGTGTACTGTACACTGTGTGTAGTGTACTGTACACTGTGTGTGTAGTGTACTGTACACTGCGTGTAGTGTACTGTACACTGCGCGTAGTGTACTGTACACTGTGCGTAGTGTACTGTGCACTGTGCGTGTAGTGTACTGTACACTGTGTGTGTAGTGTACTGCACAGTGCGTGTAGTGTACTGTACACTGCGTGTAGTGTACTGTGCACTGTGCGTGTAGTGTACTGTACACTGTGTGTGTAGTGTACTGCACAGTGCGTGTAGTGTACTGTACACTGCGTGTAGTGTACTGTACACTGTGCGTGTAGTGTACTGTACACTGCGTGTAGTGTACTGTACACTGTGCGTGTAGTGTACTGTACACTGTGTGTGTAGTGTGCTGTACACTGTGTGTGTAGTGTACTGTACACTGTGTGTGTAGTGTACTGTACACAGTGTGTGTGTAGTACACACACAGTGTGTGTGTACTACACACTGTGTGTGTACTACACACTGTGTGTGTACTACACACTGTGTGTAGTACACACACTGTGTGTGTACTAGACTGTACCTGCACGCTGTGTGTGGTACACACTGTTTGTGTAGTACACAGTGTGTGTACTAGACTGTACCTACACAGTGTGTGTAGTACATGCTGTGTGTACTAGACTGTACCTACACACTGTGTGTACTAGACTACACCTACACACTGTGTACTAGACTACACCTACACACTGTGTGTACTAGACTGTACCTGCACGCTGTGTGTACTAGACTGTATACTACACACGCTGTGTGTACTAGACTACACCTACACACTGTGTGTACTAGACTGTACCTGCACGCTGTGTGTACTAGACTGTAGACTACACACTGTGTGTAGTCTACAGTCTAGTACACACTGTGTGTACTAGACTGTACCTACACACTGTGTGTGGTACACACTGTGTGTAGTACACACAGTGTGTACCACACACAGTGTGTACCACACACAGTGTGTACCACACACAGTGTGTACCACACACAGTGTGTACTACACTGTACTTACACACTGTGTGTACTACACACAGTGTGTAGGTACAGTCTAGTACACACAGTGTGTACTAGACTGTACCTACACACTGTGTGTACTACACACTGTGGTACACGCTGTGTGTACTAGACTACACCTACACGCTGTGTGTACTAGACTACACCTACACACTGTGTGTACTAGACTACACCTACACACTGTGTGTACTACACACGCTGTGTGTACTACACACTGTGTAGTACACGCTGTGTGTACTACACACTGTGTAGTACACGCTGTGTGTACTAGACTACACCTACACACTGTGTGTACTAGACTACACCTACACTCAGTGTGTACTACACACTGTGTGTACTACACACTGTGTAGTACACGCTGTGTGTACTAGACTACACCTACACACTGTGTGTACTAGACTGTACCTACACACTGTGTGTACTACACACGCTGTGTGTACTAGACTGTACCTGCACGCTGTGTGTGGTACACACTGTGTGTGTAGTACACAGTGTGTGTACTAGACTGTACCTACACAGTGTGTGTAGTACATGCTGTGTGTACTAGACTGTACCTACACACTGTGTGTACTAGACTACACCTACACACTGTGTACTAGACTGTATACTAGACACGCTGTGTGTACTAGACTACACCTACACACTGTGTGTACTAGACTGTACCTGCACGCTGTGTGTACTAGACTGTATACTACACACGCTGTGTGTACTAGACTACACCTACACACTGTGTGTACTAGACTGTACCTGCACGCTGTGTGTACTAGACTGTAGACTACACACTGTGTGTAGTCTACAGTCTAGTACACACTGTGTGTACTAGACTGTACCTACACACTGTGTGTGGTACACACTGTGTGTAGTACACACAGTGTGTACCACACACAGTGTGTACTACACTGTACTTACACACAGTGTGTACTAGACTGTACCTACACACTGTGTGTACTACACACGCTGTGTGTACTAGACTGTACCTGCACGCTGTGTGTGGTACAAACTGTGTGTGTAGTACACACTGTGTACTAGACTACACCTACACACTGTGTGTACTACACACGCTGTGTGTACTAGACTACACGCTGTGTGTACTAGACTACACCTACACACTGTGTGTACTACACACACACAGTGTGTACTAGACTACACCTACACACTGTGTGTACTAGACTACACCTACACACTGTGTGTACTAGACTACACCTACACACTGTGTGTACTACACACGCTGTGTGTACTAGACTACACCTACACACTGTGTGTACTACACACACACAGTGTGTACTAGACTACACCTACACACTGTGTGTACTAGACTACACCTACACACAGTGTGTACTAGACTACACCTACACACAGTGTGTACCACACACTGTGTGTAGTACACACACACTGTGTGTACTAGACTGTACCTGCACGCTGTGTGTACTACACACGCTGTGTGTACTAGACTGTATACTACACACTGTGTGTAGTACATGCTGTGTGTACTAGACTGTACCTGCACGCTGTGTGGTACACACTGTGTGTGTACTAGACACGCTGTGTGTACTAGACTGTATACTACACACTGTGTGTACTAGACACGCTGTGTGTACTAGACTACACAGTGTGTGTACTAGACTGTATACTACACACAGTGCGTGTACTAGACTGTATACTACACACAGTGTGTGTACTAGACTGTATACTACACACAGTGTGTGTACTAGACTGTATACTACACACAGTGTGTGTACTAGACTGTATACTAGACACGCTGTGTGTACTAGACTGTATACTACACACTGTGTGTACTAGACACGCTGTGTGTACTAGACTACACAGTGTGTGTACTAGACTGTATACTACACACAGTGTGTGTACTAGACTGTATACTACACACGCTGTGTGTACTAGACTGTATACTACACACGCTGTGTGTACTAGACTGTATACTACACACGCTGTGTGTACTAGACTGTATACTACACACAGTGTGTGTACTAGACTGTATACTACACACAGTGTGTGTACTAGACTGTATACTACACACGCTGTGTGTACTAGACTGTATACTACACACGCTGTGTGTACTAGACTGTATACTACACACGCTGTGTGTACTAGACTGTATACTACACACGCTGTGTGTACTAGACTGTATACTACACACGCTGTGTGTACTAGACTGTATACTACACACACAATGTGTGTACTAGACTGTGTACTACACACTGTGTGTACTAGACTGTATACTACACACAGTGTGTGTACTAGACTATACTACACACAGTGTGTGTACTAGACTGTATACTACACACAGTGTGTGTACTAGACTGTATACTACACACGCTGTGTGTACTAGACTGTATACTAGACACGCTGTGTGTACTAGACTGTACCTGCACGCTGTGTGTACTAGACTGTACCTGCACGCTGTGTGTACTAGACTGTATACTACACACGCTGTGTGTACTAGACTGTATACTACACACGCTGTGTGTACTAGACTGTATACTACACACGCTGTGTGTACTAGACTGTATACTACACACGCTGTGTGTACTAGACTGTATACTACACACGCTGTGTGTACTAGACTGTATACTACACACGCTGTGTGTACTAGACTGTATACTACACACGCTGTGTGTACTAGACTGTATACTACACACGCTGTGTGTACTAGACTGTATACTACACACGCTGTGTGTACTAGACTGTATACTACACACAGTGTGTGTACTAGACTACACCTACACACACTGTGTGTACTAGACACGCTGTGTGTACTAGACTGTATACTACACACTGTGTGTACTACACACTGTGTGTACTAGACTACACGCTGTGTGTACTAGACTGTATACTACACACGCTGTGTGTACTAGACTGTATACTGTGTGTACTAGACTGTATACTACACACGCTGTGTGTACTAGACTGTACCTGCACGCTGTGTGTGTACTAGACTACACGCTGTGTGTACTAGACTGTATACTGTGTGTACTAGACTGTATACTGTGTGTACTAGACTGTATACTGTGTGTACTAGACTGTATACTGTGTGTACTAGACTGTATACTGTGTGTACTAGACTGTATACTGTGTGTACTAGACTGTATACTGTGTGTACTAGACTGTATACTGTGTGTACTAGACTGTATACTGTGTGTACTAGACTGTATACTGTGTGTACTAGACTGTATACTGTGTGTACTAGACTGTATACTGTGTGTACTAGACTGTATACTGTGTGTACTAGACTGTATACTGTGTGTACTAGACTGTATACTGTGTGTACTAGACTGTATACTGTGTGTACTAGACTGTATACTGTGTGTACTAGACTGTATACTGTGTGTACTAGACTGTATACTGTGTGTACTAGACTGTATACTGTGTGTACTAGACTGTATACTGTGTGTACTAGACTGTATACTGTGTGTACTAGACTGTATACTGTGTGTACTAGACTGTATACTGTGTGTACTAGACTGTATACTGTGTGTACTAGACTGTATACTGTGTGTACTAGACTGTATACTACACACGCTGTGTGTACTAGACTGTATACTACACACGCTGTGTGTACTAGACTGTATACTACACACAGTGTGTACTAGACTGTATACTACACACACAGTGTGTGTACTAGACTGTATACTACACACACACTGTGTGTACTAGACTGTATACTACACACAGTGTGTACTACACACACTGTGTGTACTAGACTGTATACTACACACAGTGTGTACTACACACACTGTGTGTACTAGACTGTATACTACACGCTGTGTGTACTAGACTGTACCTGCACGCTGTGTGAGGTGCTGTCACGTGCTACGAGCGGCTTCACACGAAACGCTTGGCTCAGAGCGGCCGCCCGGAACACCGAACCCAGGGCCACCGACTCATCAGCATTGACGCTTCGTCCTAGAGACTCCCTACACACACAGAGAGACAGTGACACACAGAGACAGTGACACACACACACACACAGACACACACAGTGACACACACACAGTGATACACACCACACACACACAGAACCCAGGGCCACCGACTCATCAGCATTGACGCTTCGTCCCAGAGACTCCCTACAAAGACACAGAGACACACACACACACAGTGACACACACAGACATACACACACCACACACACACAGTGACACACAGAGACACACACACAGAGACACACACACACAGTGACACACACCACACACAGTGACACACACACACACACAGAGACACACACACACAGAGACACACACCACACACACACAGAACCCAGGGCCACCGACTCGTCAGCATTGACGCTTCGTCCTAGAGACTCCCTACACACACAGAGACACACACACAGAGACACACACAGACACATACACAGAGACACACACACACAGAGACAGTGACACACACACACACACAGAGACACACACAGAGACACACAGAGACACACACACAGAGACACACACACAGTGACACACACCACACACACACCGAACCCAGGGCCACCGACTCATCAGCATTGACGCTTCGTCCTAGAGACTCCCTATAAAGACACAGAGACACACAGAGACACACACACAGAGACACACACCACACACACACAGTGACACACACACAGAGACAGTGACACACACACACACACAGTGACACACACCACACACACACAGAACCCAGGGCCACCGACTCGTCAGCATTGACGCTTCGTCCTAGAGACTCCCTACACACAGTGACACACACACAGAGAGACACACAGACACACACACAGAGACACACACACACACAGTGACACACACACAGAGACACACACACAGAGACACACACACACACACACAGAGACACACACACACACACCACACACACAGTGACACAGAGACACAGAGACACACACACAGTGACACACACACAGAGACAGTGACACACACACACACACAGAGACACACACCACACACACACAGAACCCAGGGCCACCGACTCGTCAGCATTGACGCTTCGTCCTAGAGACTCCCTACAAAGACACAGTGACACACACAGAGACAGTGACACACACACAGAGACAGTGACACACACACAGAGACACACACAGAGACACACACACAGAGACAGTGACACACACACAGAGACAGTGACACACACACACACAGAGACACACACAGAGACACACACACAGAGACACACACCACACACACAGAGACACACACACACACACCACACACACACAGAACCCAGGGCCACCGACTCATCAGCATTGACGCTTCGTCCTAGAGACTCCCTACAAAGACACAGAGACACACACAGTGACACACACACACAGAGACACACAGACAGTGACACACACAGTGACACACACAGAGACACACACACAGAGACACACACACACAGAGACACACACACACACAGATACACACACCACACACACACAGAGACAGTGACACACACACACACAGTGACACACACACACAGTGACACACATATACAGACACACACACACATATACATACACACACAGAGACACACACACAGTGACACACACACAGAGACAGTGACACACACAGTGACACAGAGACACACACAGTGACACACACACAGTGACACACACACAGTGACACACACACAGTGACACACACCATACACACACCGAACCCAGGGCCACCGACTCGTCAGCATTGACGCTTCGTCCTAGAGACTCCCTACACACACAGAGACACACACACAGTGACACACACACACAGTGACACACACAGTGACACACAC
>NW_027423524.1:52500-75000 GCF_048934315.1 Petromyzon marinus
ACACACAGTGACACACACACAGTGAAACACACACACAGTGACACACACACAGACACACACACACTGACATACACAGACACACAGTGACACAGACACACACACATACACACAGACAAAGCTCCCCCAGGTAGCCTCTAGCAGGGCTGTAGGGGCAAGTGCTGTTACACACACACTCACCCACTCACTCACTAGATGAGTAAGTGCGTGAGTGAGTGAGTGTATGAGTGAGTGTGAGTGTATGAGTGAGTGTATGAGTGAGTATGAGTGAGTGTATGACCACCCACTCACCCCTCACCCCTCACCACTCACCACTCACCCCTCACCACTCACCACTCACCCCCTACACTCACCACTCACCCCTCACCACTCACCCCTACACTCACCACTCCACTCACCCCTCCATTCACCACTCACCACTCACCCCACCACTCACCACTCACCCCTACACTCACCCCTACACTCACCACTCACCCCTACACTCACCACTCACCCCTACACTCACCACTCACCCCTCACCCCTCCACTCACCCCTACACTCACCCCTACACTCACCCCTACACTCACCCCTCCACTCACCCCTCCACTCACCCCTCCACTCTCCACTCCACTCTCCACTCCACTCTCCACTCACCCCTCACCCCTCCACTCACCCACTCACCCCTCCACTCACCCTACACTCACCACTCTCCCCTCACTCACCACTCACCACTACACTCACCACTCACCCCTCACCACTCACCCCTACACTCACCCCTACACTCACCACTCACCACTACACTCACCCCTACACTCACCACTCACACCTACACTCACCCCTACACTCACCCCTACACTCACCACTACACTCACCACTCACCCCTACACACCACTCACCCCTACACACCACTCACCACTCACCCCCTACACTCACCACTCACCCCTCACCACTCACCACTCACCCTACACTCACCACTCACCCCTACACTCACCACTCCCACTCACCCCTACACTCACCACTCACCACTCACCCCTACACTCACCACTCACCCCTACACTCACCACTCACCCCTACACTCACCCACTCACCCCTACACTCACCACTCACCACTCACCCCTCACCACTCACCCCTACACTCACCCCTACACTCACCACTCACCACTCACCCCTACACTCACCACTCACCCCTACACTCACCCCTACACTCACCACTCACCCCTACACTCACCACTCACCACTCCACTCACCCCTACACTCACCCCTACACTCACCACTCACCCCTACACTCACCCCTACACTCACCACTCACCCCTACACTCAACCACTCACCCCCTACACTCACCCTACACTCACCACTCACCCCTACACTCACCCCTACACTCACCACTCACCCCTACACTCACCACTCACCCCTACACTCACCACTCACCCACACTCACCCCTACACTCACCCCTCACCACTCACCCCTACACTCACCACACCACTCACCCCTACACTCACCACTCACCCCTCACCCCTCACCACTCACCCCTACACTCACCCCTACACTCACCCCTACACTCACCCCTACACTCACCACTCACCCCTACACTCACCACTCACCCCTACACTCACCCCTACACTCACCCCTCACCACTCACCCCTACACTCACCACTCACCACTCACCCCTACACTCACCACTCACCACTCACCCCTACACTCACCCCTACACTCACCACTACACTCACCCCTACACTCACCACTCACACTCACCCCAACACTCACCACTCCACTCACCCTTACACTCACCACACCACTCACCACTCACCCCTACACTCACCACTCACCCCTACACTCACCCCTACACTCACCACTCACCCCTACACTCACCACTCACCCCTACACTCACCACTCACCCCTACACTCACCCCTACACTCACCACTCACCCACTCACCCCTACACTCACCACTCACCACTCACCCCTACACTCACCACTCACCCCTACACTCACCCCTACACTCACCACTCACACTCACCACTCACCCCTACACTCACCACTCACCCTCTACACTCACCCCTACACTCACCACTCACCACTACACTCACCACTCACCACTACACTCCACACTCACCCTACACTCACCACTCACCCCTACACTCACCACTCACCACTCACTCCCTACACTCACCACTCACCCCTACACTCACCACTCACACTCACCACTCACCCCTACACTCACCACTCACCCCTACACTCACCCCTACACTCACCACTCACCACTACACTCACCACTCACCACTACACTCACCACTCACCCCTACACTCACCCCTCACCCCTACACTCACCACTCACCCCTACACTCACCCCTACACTCACCCCTACACTCACCCCTACACTCACCCCTACACTCACCCCTACACTCACCACTCACCCCTACACTCCACCACTCACCCCTACACTCACCACTCACCCCTACACTCACCCCTACACTCACCCCTACACTCACCACTCACCCCTCACCACTCACCACTCACCCCTACACTCACCCCTACACTCACCCCTACACTCACCCCTACACTCACCCCTACACTCACCCCTACACTCACCCCTACACTCACCCCTACACTCACCACTCACCCCTCACCCCTACACTCACCACTCACCCCTACACTCACCCCTACACTCACCCCTACACTCACCCCTACACTCACCCCTACACTCACCCCTACACTCACCACTCACCCCTACACTCACCACTCACCACTCACCCCTACACTCACCCCTACACTCACCCCTACACTCACCCCTACACTCACCACTCACCACTCACCCCTACACTCACCACTCACCCCTACACTCACCACTCACCCCTACACTCACCACTCACCCCCTACACTCACCCCTACACTCACCCCTACACTCACCCCTACACTCACCACTCACCCCTACACTCACCACTCACCCCTACACTCACCACTCACCCCCTACACTCACCCCCTACACTCACCCCTACACTCACCCCTACACTCACCCCTACACTCACCCCTACACTCACCACTCACCCCTCACCCCTACACTCACCACTCACCCCTACACTCACCCCTACACTCACCCCTACACTCACCCCTACACTCACCCCTACACTCACCCCTACACTCACCCCTACACTCACCCCTACACTCACCCCTACACTCACCACTCACCCCTACACTCACCACTCACCACTCACCCCTACACTCACCCTACACTCACCCCTACACTCACCCCTACACTCACCCCTACACTCACCACTCACCACTCACCCCTACACTCACCACTCACCCCTACACTCACCACTCACCCCTACACTCACCACTCACCCCTACACTCACCACTCACCCCTACACTCACCACTCACCCCTACACTCACCACTCACCCCTACACTCACCACTCACCCCTACACTCACCACTCACACTCACCCCTACACTCACCACTCACCACTTACCCCTACACTCACCACTCACCTCTACACTCACCCCTACACTCACCACTCACCACTACACTCACCACTCACCCCTACACTCACCACTCACCACTTACCCCTACACTCACCACTCACCTCTACACTCACCCCTACACTCACCACTCACCACTACACTCACCACTCACCACTACACTCACCACTCACCCCTACACTCACCACTCACCACTCACCCCTACACTCACCACTCACCCCTACACTCACCACTCACCACTCACCCCTACACTCACCCCTACACTCACCCCTACACTCACCCCTACACTCACCACTCACCCTACACTCACCCCTACACTCACCACTCACCACTCACCCCTACACTCACCCCTACACTCACCCCTACACTCACCACTCACCCCTACACTCACCACTCACCCCTACACTCACCCCTACACTCACCACTCACCCCTACACTCACCACTCACCCCTACACTCACCCCTACACTCACCCCTACACTCACCACTCACCATGGTCATCTGTGCATTGTGGAGTGCATCCTGGACAGGCTGAGCCACTCACCACTCCACACTCACCCCTACACTCACCACTCACCCCTACACTCACCACTCACCCCTACACTCACCATTCACCACTCACCACTCCACTCACCACTCACCCCTACACTCACCCCTACACTCACCACTCACCCCTACACTCACCACTCACCCCTACACTCACCCCTACACTCACCCCTACACTCACCACTCACCCCTACACTCACCACTCACCCTACACTCACCCCTACACTCACCCCTACACTCACCACTCACCCCTACACTCACCCCTACACTCACCCCTACACTCACCCCTACACTCACCCCTACACTCACCACTCACCCCTACACTCACCACTCACCATGGTCATCTGTGCATTGTGGAGTGCATCCTGGACAGGCTGAGCCACTCACCACTCCACTCACCACTCACCCCTACACTCACCACTCACCCCTACACTCACCATGGTCATCTGTGCATTGTGGAGTGCATCCTGGGACAGGCTGAGCCACTCACCACTCCACTCACCACTCACCCCTACACTCACCACTCACCCCTACACTCACCACTCACCCCTACACTCACCCCTACACTCACCCCTACACTCACCACTCACCACTCACCCCTACACTCACCCCTACACTCACCACTCACCACTCACCCCTACACTCACCCCTACACTCACCCCTACACTCACCACTCACCACTCACCCCTACACTCACCACTCACCCCTACACTCACCCCTACACTCACCACTACACTCACCACTCACCATGGTCATCTGTGCATTGTGGAGTGCATCCTGGACAGGCTGAGCCACTCACCACTCCACACTCACCACTCACCACTACACTCACCCCTACACTCACCATGGTCATCTGTGCATTGTGGAGTGCATCCTGGACAGGCTGAGCCACTCACCACTCCACACTCACCACTCACCCCTACACTCACCCCTACACTCACCACTCACCATGGTCATTTGTGCATTGTGGAGTGCATCCTGGACAGGCTGAGCCACTCGCTCAAACAGGTCGGAGCAGAGAGACTCAAACTCAGAGCGCGTCACCTTCACGCGGAGGTCGTGGTCCGGAACGACGTTCTCCACCTACGTCCACGCACGCACACACACACACGGTTACACACAGTTACACACAGTCACACACACACAGTTACACACACACACAGTTACACACAGTCACACACACAGTCACACACAGTTACACACACACAGTCACACACACGGTTACACACAGTTACACACACACACACAGTTACACACAGTCACACACAGACACACACACACACAGTCACACACAGTTACACACACACACAGTCACACACAGTCACACAGTCACACGGTTACACACAGTTACACACACACACAGTTACACACACACAGTCACACACAGTTACACACACACAGTCACACACAGTTACACACACACAGTCACACACAGTCACACACAGTCACACACAGTCACACACACACACAGTTACACACACACACACAGTCACACACAGTCACACACAGTTACACACAGTCACACACACACACAGTTACACACACACACACAGTCACACACACAGTCACACACACACAGTTACACACACACACAGTTACACACACACACAGTCACACACACACACAGTCACACACACACAGTGACACACACACAGTGACACACACACAGTGACACACACAGTTACAGTCACACACACAGTTACACACACACACACACAGTTACACACACAGTTACACACACACAGTTACAGACACACACACAGTTACACACACACAGTTACACACACACACAGTCACACACAGTGACACACACACAGTGTTAAACACACACAGTTACACACACAGTTACACACACACACAGTTACACACACACAGTTACACACACACACAGTCACACACACACACAGTCACACACACACACACAGTGACACACACACAGTGACACACACACAGTGACACACACACAGTGACACACACACACAGTGACACACACACACAGTGACACACACACACAGTGACACACACACACAGTGACACACACACACAGTGACACACACACAGTGAAACACACACAGTTACACACACACACAGTGACACACACACAGTTACACACACACACACAGTTACACACACACACACACAGTTACACACACACACACACAGTTACACACACACACACAGTTACACACACACACAGTGACACACACACACAGTGACACACACACACACAGTGACACACACACACAGTGACACACACAGTGACACACACAGTGACACACACACAGTGACACACACACACAGTGACACACACAGTGACACACACAGTGACACACACACAGTGACACACACACACAGTGACACACACAGTGACACACACACACACAGTGACACACACAGTGACACACACACAGTGACACACACACACAGTGACACACACACACACAGTGACACACACACACACAGTGACCACACACAGTGACACACACAGTGACACACACACACAGTGACACACACACAGTGACACACACACACAGTGACACACACAGTGACACACACACAGTTAGAGTCTCTGACAGAGACAGACAGAGAGACAGAGAGTGAGTGAGTGAGGGAGTGAGGGAGCGAGTGAGTTGGAGAGAGAGAGAGTGAGAGAGGGATAGTGAGAGTGAGTGAGTGAGGGAGTGAGGGAGCGAGTGAGTTGGAGAGAGAGAGAGTGAGAGAGGGATAGTGAGAGTGAGTGAGTGAGGGAGTGAGTGAGCGAGTGAGATAGAGTGAGAGAGTGAGAGAGAGTGAGGGATAGTGAGAGTGAGTGAGTGAGGGAGTGAGGGAGCGAGTGGGAGAGAGTGGGAGTGAGAGAGAGAGTGAGTGAGTGAGGGAGTGAGGGAGCGAGTGGGAGAGGGAGCGAGTGGGATAGTGAGAGAGAGCGAGTGGGGGGAACGAGTGGGATAGAGTGAGGGAGAGAGTGAGAGTGAGGGATAGAGAGGGTGAGTGAGTGAGGGAGTGAGGGAGTGAGTGAGTGAGTGAGGGAGCGAGTGGGATAGAGTGAGAGAGAGAGAGAGTGAGGGGTAGAGTGAGTGAGTGAGGGAGTGAGGGAGGGAGCGAGCGAGGCAGCGAGTGGGATAGAGTGAGAGAGAGTGAGGGAGCGAGTGGGAGAGGGAGCGAGTGGGAGTGAGTGAGAGAGTGAGGGAGCGAGTTGGAGAGAGAGCGAGTGAGAGAGAGAGCGAGTTGGAGAGAGAGCGAGTGAGAGAGAGAGCGAGTGAGGGAGCGAGTGGGATAGAGTGAGAGAGAGAGTGAGAGAGAGAGTGAGTGAGGGAGTGAGGGAGCGAGTGGGAGAGGGAGCGAGTGGGAGTGAGAGCGAGCGAGGGGAGCGAGAGAGAGAGAGGGATAGAGAGAGTGAGTGAGAGAGTGAGTGAGGGAGCGAGTGGGAGTGAGTGAGAGAGAGAGAGTGAGAGTGAGTGAGGGATAGAGAGAGAGAGTGAGTGAGGGAGTGAGGGAGTGAGGGAGCGAGTGGGAGAGGGAGCGAGTGGGAGTGAGAGCGAGCGAGTGAGGGAGTGAGTGAGTTAGGGAGCGAGTGGGATAGAGTGAGAGAGCGAGAGAGAGTGAGGGATAGTGAGAGTGAGTGAGTGAGGGAGTGAGGGAGCGAGTGGGAGAGGGAGCGAGTGGGAGTGAGAGAGAGCGAGTGGGGGAACGAGTGGGATAGAGTGAGGGAGAGAGAGGGTGAGTGAGTGAGGGAGTGAGGGAGTGAGGGAGTGAGGGAGCGAGTGAGTGAGGGAGCGAGTGAGTGAGGGAGCGAGCGAGTGGGAGTGAGAGAGAGAGTGAGTTGGAGAGAGTGAGTGAGTGAGGGAGTGAGAGAGTGAGGGAGCGAGTGGGAGAGGGAGCGAGTGAGGGAGAGTGAGAGAGTGAGTGAGTGAGGGAGTGAGAGAGTGAGTTGGAGAGAGAGTGAGTGAGTGAGGGAGTAAGGGAGCGAGTGGGAGAGAGAGTGAGGGAGTGAGGGAGTTGGAGAGAGAGAGAGTGAGGGAGCGAGTGGGATAGAGTGAGAGAGAGAGAGTGAGAGTGAGTGAGGGATAGAGAGAGTGAGTGAGGGAGTGAGGGAGCGAGTGGGAGAGAGTGAGTGAGAGAGTGAGTGAGTTGGAGTGAGGGGAGCGAGTGGGATAGAGAGTGAGTGAGGGAGCGAGTGGGAGAGAGTGAGTGAGTGAGAGAGTGAGAGAGAGTGAGAGAGAGAGTGAGGGAGTGAGGGAGTGAGGGATAGAGAGACTGAGTGAGGGAGCGAGTGAGGGAGCGAGTGGGAGAGAGAGAGTGAGAGAGAGAGAGAGAGTGAGTGAGTGAGAGAGTGAGTGAGTGAGGGAGTGAGTGGGAGAGGGAGCGAGTGAGGGAGCGAGTGGGATAGAGTGAGGGAGTGAGAGAGAGGGATAGAGAGAGTGAGTGAGTGAGGGAGTGAGGAGTGAGGGATAGAGAGACTGAGTGAGGGAGCGAGTGAGGGAGCGAGTGGGAGAGAGAGAGTGAGAGAGAGAGAGAGTGAGTGAGAGAGTGAGTGAGTGAGTGAGGGAGTGAGTGGGAGAGGGAGCGAGTGAGGGAGCGAGTGGGATAGAGTGAGGGAGTGAGAGAGAGGGATAGAGAGAGTGAGTGAGTGAGGGAGTGAGGGAGCGAGTGGGAGAGAGTGAGGGAGGGAGCGAGTGGGAGAGGGAGCGAGTGGGAGTGAGAGAGTGAGAGAGAGAGTGAGGGAGCAAGTGGGATAGAGAGAGTGAGAGTGAGGGATAGAGAGAGTGAGTGAGTGAAGGAGTGAGTGGGATAGAGTGAGGGAGAGTGAGTTGGAGTGAGGGATAGAGAGAGTTGGAGAGAGAGAGAGAGTGAGGGAGCGAGTGGGATAGAGTGAGCGAGGGAGCGAGGGAGCGAGTGAGAGAGAGAGAGCGAGTGAGTGAGTGAGGGAGCGAGTGGGAGAGGGAGCGAGTGGAAGTGAGAGAGAGAGAGAGTGAGGGAGTGAGTGAGCGAGTGAGGGAGCGAGTGGAAGTGAGAGAGAGAGAGAGTGAGTGAGGGAGTGAGTGAGCGAGTGAGGGAGCGAGTGAGTGAGTGAGAGAGTGAGAGAGAGAGTTGGAGAGAGAGCGAGTGGGATAGAGTGAGAGAGAGTGAGAGAGTGAGAGAGAGTGAGCGAGTGAGTGAGTGAGGGAGTGAGGGAGCGAGTGGGAGAGGGAGCGAGTGGGAGTGAGAGTGAGGGATAGTGAGAGTGAGGGAGCGAGAGAGTGAGTGAGAGAGTGAGAGAGAGAGTGAGGGAGCGAGCGAGGGAGCGAGTGGGATAGAGTGAGAGAGAGGGAGCGAGTGAGCAAGTGAGCAAGCGAGCGAGCGAGGGAGCGAGTGAGAGAGTGAGTTGGAGTGAGGGAGCGAGCGAGGGAGGGAGCGAGTGGGATAGAGAGAGTGAGAGAGTTGAGAGAGTGAGAGAGTGAGTGAGTGAGGGAGTGAGAGAGTGAGAGAGTGAGAGAGTGAGTGAGTGAGTGAGGGAGCGAGTGGGAGAGGGAGCGAGTGAGCGAGTGAGTGAGGGAGTGAGGGAGCGAGTGGGATAGAGAGAGAGAGAGTGAGTGAGTGAGGGAGTGAGTGAGTGAGGGAGTGAGGGAGTGAGGGAGCGAGTGGGATAGAGAGAGAGTGAGAGAATGAGAGAGTGAGAGAGTGAGAGAGTGAGGGAGTGAGGGAGTGAGGGAGCGAGTGGGATAGAGAGAGAGAGAGTGAGTGAGTGAGTGAGGGAGTGAGGGAGCGAGTGGGATAGAGAGAGTGAGTGAGTGAGGGAGTGAGGGAGCGAGTGGGAGAGGGAGCGAGTGAGGGAGCGAGTGGGATAGAGTGAGAGTGAGGGATAGAGAGACTGAGTGAGGGAGCGAGTGAGGGAGCGAGTGGGAGTGAGTGAGAGAGTGTGAGTGAGAGATAGAGAGAGTGAGAGTGAGGGAGTGAGTGAGGGAGTGAGTGAGAGAGAGAGTGAGTGAGGGAGTGAGGGAGTGAGGGAGTGAGGGAGCGAGTGGGATAGAGTGAGAGAGAGAGTGAGAGAGAGAGAGTGAGTGAGGGAGCGAGTGGGAGAGCGAGCGAGGGAGGGAGGGAGTGAGAGAGTGAGTTGGAGTGAGGGAGCGAGTGAGAGAGTGAGAGAGAGAGAGAGCGAGCGAGGGAGGGAGTGAGTGGGAGCGAGCGAGGGGAGCGAGCGAGAGTGAGTGAGTGAGAGAGTGAGTTGGAGTGAGTTGGAGTGAGTTGGAGTGAGGGAGCGAGTGAGAGAGTGATAGAGTGAGAGAGTGAGTTGGAGTGAGGGAGCGAGCGAGCGAGTGAGAGAGAGAGAGTTGGAGTGAGGGAGCGAGTGGGATAGAGAGAGTGATAGAGTGAGAGAGTGGGAGAGAGAGCGAGCGAGGGAGCGAGCGAGGGGAGCGAGCGAGGGAGAGAGAGTGAGTTGGAGAGAGCAAGCGAGCGAGGGAGGGAGGGAGTGAGGGAGTGAGGGAGCGAGTGGGAGAGGGAGCGAGAGAAAAAGAGAGAGTGTGAGTGTGAGAGAGTGAGTTGGAGAGAGCAAGCGAGCGAGGGAGGGAGGGAGTGAGGGAGTGAGGGAGCGAGTGGGAGAGGGAGCGAGAGAAAAAGAGAGAGTGTGAGTGTGAGAGAGTGAGTTGGAGAGAGGGAGCGAGCGAGTGAATGAGCGGGAGCGAGTGATAGAGAGAGTTGGAGTGAGTGAGCGAGCGAGCGAGGGAGGGAGCGAGTGAGAGAGAGATTTGGAGTGAGGGAACGAGTGGGATAGAGTGACAGAGAGGGATAGAGAGAGTGAGCGAGCGAGGGGAGCGAGAGAGAGTGAGAGAGAGAGTTGGAGTGAGTGAGTTGGAGTGAGTGAGTTGGAGTGAGTTGGAGTGAGGGAGCGAGTGAGAGAGAGAGTTGGAGTGAGGGAACGAGTGGGATAGAGTAAGAGAGAGGGATAGAGAGAGTGAGCGAGCGAGGGGAGCGAGAGAGAGTGAGAGAGAGAGTGAGCGTGAGTGAGTTGGAGTGAGCGAGCGAGGGGAGCGAGGGAGTGAGAGAGCGAGTTGGAGTGAGTGAGTTGGAGTGAGTGAGTTGGAGGGAGCGAGGGAGCGAGCGAGAGAGAGACGCGAGTGGGATAGAGATTTGGAGTGAGGGAGCGAGTGGGAGAGGGAGCGAGAGAAAGAGAGAGTGTGAGTGTGAGAGAGTGAGTTGGAGTGAGCGAGCGAGCGAGGGAGGGAGCGAGTGGGATAGAGCGAGTGAAAGAGAGAGTGAGAGAGTGAGTTGGAGAGAGTGAGCGAGCGAGGGAGTGAGTGGGAGCGAGCGAGGGGAGCGAGCGAGAGAGAGTGAGTGAGAGAGTGAGTTGGAGTGAGTTGGAGTGAGGGAGCGAGTGAGAGAGTGAGTTGGAGAGAGAGAGCGAGCGAGCGAGCGAGGGAGGGAGTGAGTGAGTGAGGGAGTGAGGGAGCGAGTGGGAGAGGGAGCGAGAGAAAAGAGAGAGTGTGAGTGTGAGAGAGTGAGTTGGAGAGAGGGAGCGAGCGAGAGAGAGAGAGTGAGTTGGAGTGAGGGAGCGAGCGAGGGAGAGAGAGTGAGTTGGAGAGAGAGAGCGAGAGAGAGAGAGTGAGTTGGAGTGAGGGAAGCCGAGCGAGGGAGAGAGAGTGAGTTTGGAGAGAGAGAGAGCGAGCGAGGGAGGGAGGGAGTGAGTGGGAGCGAGCGAGGGAGCGAGAGAGAGTGAGAGAGTGAGTGATAGAGAGAGTGAGTTGGAGTGAGCGAGCGAGCGAGGGAGAGAGAGTGAGTTGGAGAGAGAGAGCGAGGGAGAGAGAGTGAGTTGGAGAGAGAGAGCAAGCGAGCGAGCGAGGGAGGGAGTGAGTGAGTGAGGGAGTGAGGGAGCGAGTGGGAGAGGGAGCGAGAGAAAAAGAGAGAGTGTGAGTGTGAGAGAGTGAGTTGGAGAGAGGGAGCGAGCGAGTGAACGAGCGGGGAGCGAGTGATAGAGAGAGTTGGAGTGAGTGAGCGAGCGAGCGAGTGAGGGAGCGAGTGAGAGAGAGATTTGGAGTGAGGGAACGAGTGGGATAGAGTAAGAGAGAGGGATAGAGAGAGTGAGCGAGCGAGGGGAGCGAGAGAGAGTGAGTGAGAGAGTGAGCGTGAGAGCGAACGAGCGGGAGAGAGTGAGTGAGTGAGTGAGTTGGAGCGAGCGAGAGAGAGAGAGACGCGAGTGGGATAGAGTGAGCGAGTGAGTGAGTGAGTGAGCGAGTGAGTGAGTGAGTGAGCGAGTGAGTGAGTGAGAGAGTGAGCGAGCGAGTGAGTGAGCGAGTGAGTGAGCGAGTGAGGGAGTGAGGGAGCGAGTGAGATAGAGTGAGGGAGCGAGTGAGAGAGAGAGAGAGTGAGCGAGCGAGGGGAGTGAGAGAGTTGGAGTGAGAGAGTGAGCGTGAGAGCGAACGAGCGGGAGAGAGTGAGTGAGCGAGTTGGAGTGAGTGAGTTGGAGTGAGTGAGTTGGAGTGAGTGAGTTGGAGTGAGCGAGGGAGCGAGCGAGGGAGAGAGCGAGTGAGTTGGAGTGAGTGAGTTGGAGTGAGTGAGTTGGAGTGAGTGAGTTGGAGTGAGTGAGTTGGAGTGAGTGAGTTGGAGTGAGCGAGTTGGAGTGAGCGAGTTGGAGTGAGTGAGTTGGAGTGAGCGAGTTGGAGTGAGTGAGTTGGAGTGAGTGAGTTGGAGTGAGTGAGTTGGAGTGAGTGAGTTGGAGTGAGTGAGTTGGAGTGAGTGAGTTGGAGTGAGTGAGTTGGAGTGAGTGAGTTGGACGGAGTGAGTTGGAGTGAGTGAGTTGGAGTGAGTGAGTTGGAGTGAGTGAGTTGGAGTGAGCGAGTTGGAGTGAGCGAGTTGGAGTGAGTGAGTTGGAGTGAGCGAGTTGGAGTGAGTGAGTTGGAGTGAGTGAGTTGGAGTGAGTGAGTTGGAGTGAGTGAGTTGGAGTGAGTGAGTTGGAGTGAGTGAGTTGGAGTGAGTGAGTTGGAGTGAGTGAGTTGGAGTGAGTGAGTTGGAGTGAGTGAGTTGGAGTGAGTGAGTTGGAGTGAGCGAGTTGGAGTGAGTGAGTTGGAGTGAGTGAGTTGGAGGGAGTGAGTTGGAGGGAGCGAGCGAGAGAGAGACGCGAGTGGGATAGAGCGAGTGAGCGAGTGAGTGAGTGAGTGAGCGAGCGAGCGAGTGAGCGAGTGAGCGAGTGAGCGAGTGAGCGAGTGAGTGAGCGAGTGAGTGAGTGAGTGAGTGAGCGAGTGAGTGAGCGAGTGAGCGAGTGAGTGAGCGAGTGAGCGAGCGAGTGAGCGAGTGAGTGAGTGAGTGAGTGAGCGAGCGAGCGAGTGAGCGAGCGAGTGAGTGAGTGAGTGAGCGAGCGAGTGAGTGAGCGAGTGAGCGAGCGAGCGAGCGAGCGAGTGAGTGAGTGAGTGAGTGAGCGAGCGAGTGAGAGTGAGCGAGCGAGTGAGTGAGTGAGTGAGCGAGTGAGTGAGTGAGTGAGCGAGTGAGCGAGTGAGCGAGTGAGCGAGTGAGCGAGCGAGCGAGCGAGCGAGTGAGCGAGTGAGCGAGTGAGCGAGTGAGCGAGTGAGCGAGTGAGTGAGCGAGTGAGTGAGTGAGCGAGTGAGTGAGCGAGTGAGTGAGTGAGTGAGCGAGCGAGTGAGTGAGTGAGTGAATGAGTGAGTGAGCGAGCGAGTGAATGAGTGAGCGAGCGAGTGAATGAGTGAGCGAGTGAATGAGCTCCCACCTGAGCTGTGTGTTCGGCATTGGCGCTCAACACCACCTTGAGGCGCTCCGCCTCACGGAGGAGCTTGCTCTGGGCACGGGCGCTGCCTGCCAGCATCACCGCCAACGCATCACCACCACCACCAGCACCACCACCACCACCATCACCACCACCACCAGCACCATCACCACCACCACCACCAGCACCACCACCGGAGCGGCCGGCTGTTGCCGTTGCCAGGAAGCGCTGTGAGAGCAGCGAGCGGAGGCGAACGTCCATCTCCATACCACCCAGCGTGGGGTCATAGCTGAGACACAGACACAGAGAGACACACAGAGACACACACAGAGACACAGAGAGACAGGCGAACGTCCATCTCCATACCACCCAGCGTGGGGTCATAGCTGAGACACACACACACAGAGACACAGAGAGACACAGAGACACAGAGAGACAGAGACACACACAGAGAGACAGGCGAACGTCCATCTCCATACCACCCAGCGTGGGGTCATAGCTGAGACACAGAGAGAGAGACAGAGAGAGAGACACACACAGAGACACACAGAGACAGGCGAACGTCCATCTCCATACCACCCAGCGTGGCATCATAGCTGAGACACAGAGAGAGACACACACAGAGACACAGAGACACACAGTCACAGACACAGAGACAGGCGAACGTCCATCTCCATACCACCCAGCGTGGGGTCATAGCTGAGACACACAGAGACACAGAGACACACACAGAGACACAGAGACACACACAGAGAGAGACACACAGAGACACACAGAGAGACACACAGAGAGACACACAGAGACAGGCGAACGTCCATCTCCATACCACCCAGCGTGGGGTCATAGCTGAGACACAGAGAGAGACACACACAGAGACACACACAGAGACACACACACACACACAGAGACAGAGACACACACAGAGAGACACAGAGACAGGCGAACGTCCATCTCCATACCACCCAGCGTGGGGTCATAGCTGAGACACACAGAGACACACAGAGACACACACACACACAGACACACACACAGAGACAGGCGAACGTCCATCTCCATACCACCCAGCGTGGGGTCATAGCTGAGACACACAGAGACACAGAGACACACACAGAGACACAGAGACACACACAGAGAGAGACACACAGAGACACACAGAGAGACACACAGAGACAGGCGAACGTCCATCTCCATACCACCCAGCGTGGGGTCATAGCTGAGACACAGAGAGACACACACAGAGAGAGAGACACACACAGACACACACAGAGACACACACAGAGACACACACAGAGACACACAGAGACAGGCGAACGTCCATCTCCATACCACCCAGCGTGGGGTCATAGCTGAGACACACAGAGACACAGAGACACACACAGAGACACAGAGACACACACAGAGAGAGACACACAGAGACACACAGAGAGACACACAGAGACAGGCGAACGTCCATCTCCATACCACCCAGCGTGGGGTCATAGCTGAGACACACAGAGACACAGAGACACACACAGAGACACAGAGACACACACAGAGAGAGACACACACAGAGACACACAGAGAGACACACAGAGACAGGCGAACGTCCATCTCCATACCACCCAGGGTGGGGTCATAGCTGAGACACAGAGAGAGAGACAGAGAGAGAGACACACACACACACAGATACACACAGAGACACACAGAGAGACACAGAGACAGGCGAACGTCCATCTCCATACCACCCAGCGTGGGGTCATAGCTGAGACACAGAGAGAGAGACAGAGAGAGAGACACACAGAGACACACAGAGACACACAGAGACACAGAGAGACACAGAGACAGGCGAACGTCCATCTCCATACCACCCAGCGTGGGGTCATAGCTGAGACACAGAGAGAGAGACAGAGAGAGAGACACACAGCGACACACAGAGAGACACAGAGACAGGCGAACGTCCATCTCCATACCACCCAGCGTGGGGTCATAGCTGAGACACAGAGAGAGAGACAGAGAGAGAGACACACAGAGACACACAGAGACACAGAGAGACACAGAGACAGGCGAACGTCCATCTCCATACCACCCAGCGTGGGGTCATAGCTGAGACACAGAGACACACAGAGACACACACAGAGACACAGAGACACACAGAGAGAGACACACACAGAGACACACACACAGTCACAGACACACACACAGAGACAGGCGAACGTCCATCTCCATACCACCCAGCGTGGGGTCATAGCTGAGACACACACACACAGAGACACAGAGAGAGAGACAGACACACAGAGACACACAGACACACACACAGAGAGACACAGAGTCACACACACACACACAGAGACACACACACAGAGACACAGAGAGACACAGAGACACAGAGAGACACAGAGACACACACAGAGACAGGCGAACGTCCATCTCCATACCACCCAGCGTGGGGTCATAGCTGAGACACAGAGAGAGAGACAGAGAGAGAGACACACAGAGACACAGAGAGACACAGAGACAGGCGAACGTCCATCTCCATACCACCCAGCGTGGGGTCATAGCTGAGACACACACAGAGAGAGAGACACAGAGACACAGAGAGACAGAGACACAGAGAGACACAGAGACAGGCGAACGTCCATCTCCATACCACCCAGCGTGGGGTCATAGCTGAGACACACACACAGAGACACACAGAGTCACACACACACAGAGACACACAGAGACAGGCGAACGTCCATCTCCATACCACCCAGCGTGGGGTCATAGCTGAGACACAGAGAGACACACACAGAGAGACACACACAGAGACACACAGAGACACACAGAGACACACACAGAGACAGGCGAACGTCCATCTCCATACCACCCAGCGTGGGGTCATAGCTGAGACACACACACAGAGACACACAGAGACACAGAGACACACAGACACACACACACAGAGAGAGACACACACAGAGACACAGAGACACACACACACAGTCACAGACACAGAGAGACACACAGAGACAGGCGAACGTCCATCTCCATACCACCCAGCGTGGGGTCATAGCTGAGACACAGAGAGACACACACAGAGAGACACACAGAGAGAGACACACAGAGACACACAGAGAGACACAGAGACACACAGAGACACACAGAGACAGGCGAACGTCCATCTCCATACCACCCAGCGTGGGGTCATAGCTGAGACACACACACAGAGAGACACAGAGACACAGAGAGACAGAGACACAGAGACACAGAGACAGGCGAACGTCCATCTCCATACCACCCAGCGTGGGGTCATAGCTGAGACACAGAGAGAGAGACACAGAGACACAGAGACACACACAGAGAGACACAGAGACAGGCGAACGTCCATCTCCATACCGCCCAGCGTGGGGTCATAGCTGAGACACAGAGACACAGAGAGAGAGACACAGAGACACACACACACACACAGAGACACACACACACACACAGAGACACACACACACACACACAGAGACACACACACACACACAGACACACAGAGACACACAGAGACAGACAGAGACACACAGAGACAGACAGAGACACACAGAGACAGACAGAGACACACAGAGACACACAGAGACACAGAGACAGAGAGAGAGACACACACAGAGACAACAACAACAACCGCCATTCGCCACTAAGTGGCGGTGACGTCACCACGATGCTTGTGCCAGGCTATGTGCACCCTGAGGCCACGTGAAGTGTCGAACGCCCGCTGGCAGGAGGTCACGGGGCAGACCCAGGTGCCACGGGTCGACTGACTGAGATGACTGGCTGATGCACCACCTGTGCCCCCTACTGTGCCAACCTGCTGTGCTTTAGCTACCCGGCGCTCCGCTCGTTGTTGTGAGCGTCGCTCCTCCGCCCTCCGTTGTTGTTGGATGGCGACTGCCTCCAACTGCCCAGTAGCATCCTTCACGAGCCTCCTCCACAGAGGCCGATCTTGACACCACTGGTACCATTCATCGGCAAGTCCACTCAGCTCCACATCCTCCTGTACCACGTCACTCCATCTCTTCTCTAGACGTGCCGCGCCCGTTTAGCCCCCTTGATCCGTCCGATCAAAAGCTGTTTTGGCATGCAGTGGCTGGGCATGCGGGCTATATGACCCAGCCAATGCAGCCTTGCCTGCCGGAGGAGCTCACCGATGGGACCCTGCCCAGATCTTTCAAGGATTTGTGAGCTCCTCACACAATCCAGTCTGGTTAAACCCAGGATGGATCGTAGACAGGCCAGCCTAAATGTTTCTAACCGGCGAAGATGTTCCATTAGGGGGGTCCACGTTTCGCAAGCGTAGAGAAGGGAGGGAATGACCGTGGCCGAGAAGACCTGAAGCTTAGTGCGGAGCGACAGACCAGGTAGCTTCCACACAGCGTTACGCAACCGATGAAAAGATATTGCCGCTCGACTGATTCGGAGTGAGACCTCTGCTGTTAAACTGGAGCCAGTCATAAGCACACTGCCCAGGTATGGGAAACTCTCCACTCTCTCCACAACTGCCCCATCACCGATTGGGAGTTGTGGGGGTGGAGTGTCCGATGGTACAAAATACCCAGGCAGGTGCTTAGTTTTGGTGGGGCTGATGGTAAGGCCCCACCTCTTAGTGGCACGCTCCAGTCTCAGCAGCAGCGTCTCCAACTCATCCTCTGACTGAGCAGCTATTACCAAATCATCAGCATACATAACGTGGTTGAGCAATAGGGAGCCATCCCTTGACCGCACCCGGGCATCGATTAGCCTCACCATTATATCTGTACCATATGGAGATTCCCCCGGTACAGCTATTGAAGGCTTCACGAACTACGTGGTCAAAATAGATGTTAAATAATGTGGGAGCCAGAGGACATCCCTGTCGCACCCCAAGGTGTACAGGGAATGGCTCTGACTCCCGGCCACGTAGTTTTACCCGGGCCCGCTCACCATCATGAAGGTCCTTAATGATCGTGAGCAGAGGGTCAGGTACTCCAAAAGCACGAAGAACAACCCAGAGCCCAGGCCTACTGATGGTATCATAGGCCTTGACCAGGTCAATAAAGCAGAGATGTAGGTCTTGTTGGAATTCCCTACACCTCTGCTGTAGCAGACGGACAGAAAATATGGCATCTGTGCAGGACCGCCCTTTCCTGAAACCGCATTGGGGCTCCGCAAGCCTCTCCTCAGCGTGCCTGGCAAGGCGATGCTGAATAATCCTTGCCAGGACCTTTCCCGGCACACTGAGGAGTGAGATGCCCCTGTAGTTGTTACAGTCTGTGCAGTCCCCCTTCTTAAAAAGGGGGACCACCAGGGCATCCTTCCAATCCTGCGGAACCCGTCCAGTGGTCCAGACTGTTGTTATGATGTCATATAGGGCAGTCTGTGCACAAACGCCACCCTCCCTCAGCATTTCGCTTGGGAGATCATCTCTGCCCGGTGCCTTTCCTGGTCTCAGACTCCGGATCGCCCTCAGTACTTCCTCAACAGATGGCACCTCAGCCAGCCACTCACAGGGGGTGACTTCATCCAATATTTGAGGCACCGCAGCCTCAGCAGGGTCATCCTCACTTTGTGCCACGATGTTTTCCTGGCTGAGGTATTTTCCCTCCGCCAGGACCTCACAGAAATGCTCAGCAAATCTGCAAACCTGTTCCTGGGGGTCAGAGATTGGATCACCGTTTTTTCCCCTAATGATGGTAATAGGTGTGGCGCTGCAGGTTACTTTTTTGATGGAGTTAAATAGAGATTTGTGATCACGGGCCACTGAGGCAGACTCCATCTCCTCAGCAACCCGCGACCACCACCCATCCTTGCAGCGCCTCACGGCTCTCCGAACCTCCGAGCGAAGGCTGCGGTAGGCCTCCTCATTCTCTGACGTGGGATTCTGTAGCCGATGACAGTGGGCCTGTCGCTTTTTCTCAACTATCCTGAACACCTCCTCTGTCAGCCAGGGTCTCTGGGGAGGTCTGGACCGCGTACCCAAAGCAGCCATTGCAGCTGCATGAGTCACAGTCCTAAACCTCGCCCATTTACCCTCGACATCAGGAGGAGTCGGGGACGATGCCAATCCCAGCCGCAAGCGATGATGAAATTCTCGCTTGCAACTTTCATCAGATAACTGAGACCAGGCCACTTTAGGTTGGAATGGGGTCCTGGGTGTACACCCACCACCGGAGTGGAAGAATGGCAGGCGCATCTTACAGATGACTAGTCGATGGTCAGAGGGCAGATCAGCTCCACGGTAGGTACTGGTATCAAGGACATGGGGCTCACATCCGCTGGTCCGTCACTATGTAGTCCAGCAGATGTTCTTGCTTGGACCCGGCATGCATCCATGATGTTGTGTGGATGCGCCGATGCCGGAACAGCGTGTTGGTAATTACAAGCCCATGAGCTGCACAAAAATCTAGCAGCCTCCTACCGTTGTTATTGAGCTGATCTGGCCCATGCCCTCCAATCACTCCAGACCAGGTGCCAGTATCATGACCAACTCGGGCATTGAAGTCACCCAACATGATGACTCTATCCCAAGGGGCCACTTTAGCCAGCACCTGTGACAGGTCATAGAAGGCATCTGACTCATCGGTCTTGCCTGCATCCCTCCACGGATGTTCATCTTCGGTGGGGGCATAAGTAACCACGACCACCATTCCTCGCCTCCGGTTGATGGGAAGGCGAGCCCAAAGTAGCCTGGGGCTTACAGCTTCCCACACCTCACCGCCACGCTCCCACGCCCCCTTCATTCTTTTGTTCAAAAGAAGACCCACACCCTGTTGTTTGGCAGTCTGCTGCCCCGAGTAGAGGACTGTCCACCCCTCATGGTGGCAGGAGCCAGAGCCGGTCCACCGGACCTCCTGAATGCCGCATAGATCCAGGCGGTACCGGTCCAGCTCCCGACAGAGGAGTGGCAGCCTCTCCTCCGCGGTGAGCGTTCGAACATTCCACGTGGCCACCCGTAGTGGCTTTTCGTTGTTTCTGGAGTAGCCCCGAGGGTAGAGATTCAATCTCCTGGCTCCGCCAATTGGGGTTTGGCCAGGAGACGTCCTAGACGCCTGGCCCCCTGAGGCCTCCGGCACAAGCTTATTAGTTACATATTTCAGTGTATTTCGTGGTTTCGTGGTAATTACTTGAAGGTGGAGGGGTTACCAGCCCCTCGCACCCGTCCAGAGCCCCTGTTTAGCCCCTGTGGTGGACACAGATGCCATGAGGGGAGGAGCCAATCAAAATTGGATCTCCCCCCACAGCACTGTCCACGACAGAGTTGCCGGTCCGGCACCGCGGGGAGGTAGGGGGTTGTTTGTGTGTCAGACACACACACACAGGACTGAGTGAGTGAGTGACTGAGTGAGTGAGTGACTGAGCGACTGACTGAGCGACTGACTGATTGACTGAGTGAGTGACTGAGTGAGTGACTGAGCGACTGACTGAGTGACTGAGTGAGTGACTGAGTGAGTGACTGAGTGAGTGACTGAGTGAGTGACTGAGTGACTGAGTGAGTGAGTGAGTGACTGACTGAGTGACTGACTGAGTGACTGAGTGACTGACTGAGTGAGTGACTGACTGAGTGACTGAGTGAGTGACTGAGTGAGTGACTGAGCGACTGACTGAGTGACTGAGTGACTGACTGAGTGAGTGGCTGAGTGGCTGAGT
The DNA here is from genome assembly GCF_048934315.1 of Petromyzon marinus. NCBI lineage: Eukaryota > Metazoa > Chordata > Hyperoartia > Petromyzontiformes > Petromyzontidae > Petromyzon > Petromyzon marinus. Next base: position 73,817 of record NW_027423524.1, read on the forward strand.
GACTGAGTGACTGAGTGAGTGACTGAGTGAGTGACTGAGTGAGTGACTGAGTGAGTGACTGAGTGACTGACTGAGTGACTGAGTGAGTGACTGAGTGACTGAGTGAGTGACTGAGTGACTGAGTGACTGAGTGAGTGACTGAGTGAGTGACTGACTGAGTGAGTGACTGAGTGAGTGACTGAGTGAGTGACTGAGTGAGTGACTGAGCGACTGACTGAGTGACTGAGTGAGTGACTGAGTGAGTGACTGAGCGACTGACTGAGCGACTGAGTGAGTGACTGAGTGAGTGACTGAGTGAGTGACTGAGTGACTGAGTGAGTGACTGAGCGACTGAGTGAGTGACTGAGTGAGTGACTGAGTGAGTGACTGAGTGACTGAGTGAGTGACTGAGTGACTGAATGAGTGACTGACTGAGTGACTGACTGAGTGACTGAGTGAGTGACTGAGTGAGTGACTGAGTGAGTGACTGAGTGAGTGACTGAGCGACTGAGTGACTGAGTGAGTGGCTGAGTGAGTGACTGAGCGACTGAGTGAGTGACTGAGTGAGTGACTGAGTGACTGACTGAGTGAGTGACTGACTGAGTGACTGACTGAGTGACTGAGTGAGTGACTGAGTGAGTGACTGACTGAGTGACTGAGTGAGTGACTGAGTGAGTGACTGAGCGACTGACTGAGTGACTGACTGACTGAGTGAGTGACTGAGTGAGTGACTGACTGAGTGACTGAGTGAGTGACTGAGCGACTGACTGAGCGACTGACTGAGTGAGTGACTGAGTGACTGAGTGAGTGACTGAGCAACTGACTGAGCGACTGAGTGACTGAGTGACTGAGTGAGTGAGTGAGTGACTGAGCGACTGACTGAGTGACTGAGTGAGTGACTGAGCGACTGACTGAGCGACTGACTGAGTGACTGAGCGACTGACTGAGCGACTGACTGAGTGACTGAGTGAGTGACTGAGCGACTGACTGAGTGACTGAGTGAGTGACTGAGTGAGTGACTGAGTGAGTGACTGAGCGACTGACTGAGTGACTGAGTGACTGAGTGAGTTAGTGACTGGGTGAGTGACTGAGTGACTGAGTGAGTGAGTGAGTGACTGAGTGATTGACTGAGTGAGTGACTGAGTCAGTGACTGAGTGAGTGACTGAGTGAGTGACTGAGTGAGTGAGTGAGTGACTGACTGAGT
>NW_027423524.1:80000-97500 GCF_048934315.1 Petromyzon marinus
GACACACACACAGTGACACACACACTGACACACAGTAACACACACACACAGTAACACACACACACAGTAACACACACACACACTGACACACACACACACACACAGTGACACACACACACACACAGTGACACACACACACACACAGTGACACACACACACAGTGACACACACACACAGTGACACACACACAGTGACACACACACAGTGACACACACACAGTGACACACACAGTGACACACACACACTGTGACACACACAGTGACACACACACACACAGTGACACACACACACACAGTGACACACACACACACAGTGACACACACAGTGACACACACAGTGACACACAGTGACACACACACACAGTGACACACACACACAGTGACACACACACTGACACACACACACGGACACACACAGTGACACACACAGTGACACACACACAGTGACACACACACAGTGACACACACACACAGTAACACACGTGTACGTACGTGAGCGCTACTATTGATGAGCGAGGCTGTGAGTGACACACACACAGTGACACACACACACACACAGTGACACACACACACACAGTGACACACACACAGTGACACACACACAGTGTGACACACACACAGTGACACACACAGTGACACACACACACACACACACAGTGACACACACACAGTGACACACACACACACACACAGTGACACACACACAGTGTGACACACACACAGTGACACACACAGTGACACACACACACACACTGACACACACACACACACAGTGACACACACACACACACGTACGTGAGCGCTACTATTGATGAGCGAGGCTGTGAGTGACACAGTGACACACACACACAGTGATACACACACACACACAGTGACACACACACACAGTGACACACACACACAGTGACACACACACACACAGTGACACACACAGTGACACACACACAGTAACACACACACACACTGACACGTGTACGTACGTGAGCGCTACTATTGATGAGCGAGGCTGTGAGTGACACAGTGACACACACACACAGTGACACACACACACACACAGTGACACACACACACACACAGTGACACACACACACACAGTGACACACAGTGACACACACACACACACACAGTGACACACACAGTGACACACACACACACAGTGACACACACAGTGACACACACACACACACAGTGACACACACACAGTGACACACACACACACACACAGTGACACACACACAGTGACACACACACACACACACAGTGACACACACACACACACAGTGACACACACACACACACAGTGACACACACACAGTGACACACACACACACACAGTGACACACACACACAGTGACACACACACACAGTGACACACACACACAGTGACACACAGTGACACACACACACAGTGACACACAGTGACACACACACACACACTGACACGTGTACGTACGTGAGCGCTACTATTGATGAGCGAGGCTGTGAGTGATACTGTGACACACGCACAGTGACACACACACAGTGACACACACAGTGACACACACACACACAGTGACACACACAGTGACACAGTAACACACACAGTGACACACACACAGTGACACATACACACACACACTGACACACACACACACTGACACACGTGTACGTACGTGAGCGCTACTATTGATGAGCGAGGCTGTGAGTGACACAGTGACACACACACACACAGTGACACACACACACAGTGACACACACACACACGTGTACGTACGTGAGCGCTACTATTGATGAGCGAGGCTGTGAGTGACACACACAAAGTGACACACACACACAGTGACACACACACAGTGACACACACACAGTGACACACACACACACACAGTGACACACACACACACACAGTGACACACACACACAGTAACACACACACACACACGTACGTGAGCGCTACTATTGATGAGCGAGGCTGTGAGTGACACAGTGACACACACACACACAGTGACACACACACACAGTGACACACACACACACACACGTACGTGAGCGCTACTATTGATGAGCGAGGCTGTGAGTGACACTGTGACACACACACACACACAGTGACACACACACACAGTAACACACACACACACACGTACGTGAGCGCTACTATTGATGAGCGAGGCTGTGAGTGACATAGTGACACACACAGTGACACACACACACAGTGACACACACAGTGACACACACACACACAGTAACACACACACACACAGTGACACACACAGTGACACACACTGACACACGTACGTGAGCGCTACTATTGATGAGCGAGGCTGTGAGTGACACAGTGACACAGTGACACACACAGTGACACACACACACACACACGTACGTGAGCGCTACTATTGATGAGCGAGGCTGTGAGTGACACTGCGTAGTTGATGGCTGTAGCCACATTCGCGTTCATGATCTGAAGGAGCGGCAGGCGACAGATGCTGGCAGACAGCCAAACGGAGCGTCGCTCAGCCTGTCCCCACCACGGAGGCACGGAGATCACCGCTCCTGTCACCGCCTGCCCTACACACACACACAGACAGAGAGACACACACAGAGAGACACACAGTGAGACACAGAGAGACACACACAGAGACACACACACAGAGAGGCACGGAGATCACCGCTCCTGTCACCGCCTGCCCTACACACACACACAGTGAGACACACACAGTGACACACACACAGTGAGACACACACACACAGTGACACACACAGACACAGAGTGAGACACAGTGAGACACACACACACAGTGACACACACACACAGAGAGGGACGGAGATCACCGCTCCTGTCACCGCCTGCCCTACACACACACACAGTGACACACACAGAGACACACACACAGTGAGACACAGAGACACACAGAGACACACAGTTACACACACAGTGAGACACACAGTGACACACACACACACAGTGAGACACACACAGACACACACAAACAGTCACACACACACACACAGTGAGACACACACAGTGACACACACAAACAGTCACACACACACACACAGTGAGACACAGTGACACACAGTGACACACACACAGACACACACACACAGTGACACACACACACACACAGTGAGACACACAGAGACACACACACAGAGACACACACACACACAGTGAGACACACAGAGACACACACACAGTGACACACACACACAGTGACACAGTGAGACACACAGACAGTGACACACACAGACACACACACACAGTGAGACACAGAGACACACACACACAGTGACACACACACAGTGAGACACACACACAGAGAGGGACGGAGATCACCGCTCCTGTCACCGCCTGCCCTACACACACACACAGTGAGACACACACAGTGACACACAGTGAGACACACACAGTGAGACACAGTGAGACACAGAGACACAGTGAGACACACACACACAGTGAGACACACACAGTGAGACACACAGAGACACACACACACAGTGACACACACACACACAGTGAGACACACAGAGACACACACAGTGACACACACACACACAGTGAGACACACAGAGACACACACACAGAGACACACACACACACAGTGAGACACACAGAGACACACACACACAGTGACACACACACAGTGACACAGTGAGACACACAGACAGTGACACACACAGACACACACACAGAGACACACACACAGTGAGACACACAGAGACACACACACACAGTGAAACACACACACACAGACACACACACAGAGACACACACAGTGAGACACACAGTGAGACACACACAGTGACACACACACACACACAGACACAGAGTGAGACACACAGTGAGACACACACACACACAGTGAGACACACAGTGAGACACAGTGAGACACACAGTGAGACACAGTGAGACACACACACACACAGTGAGACACACAGTGACACACAGTGAGACACACACACACACAGTGAGACACACAGTGACACACAGTGAGACACACACACACACAGTGAGACACACAGTGAGACACAGTGACACACAGTGACACACAGTTACACACACACACACAGACACAGTGACACACACAGACACACACAGTTACAGTGAGACACAGTGACACACACAGACAGTCACACACACAGTGAGACACACACAGTGAGACACACACAGTGAGACACACACACAGTGAGACACACACAGTCACACACACACAGTTACACACACAGTGACACACACAGTGACACACACACACAGTGACACACACACAGTCACACACACACAGTCACACACACACAGTCACACACACAGTGACACACACAGTGACACACACACACAGTGACACACACAGTGAGACACACACAGTGACACACAGTGACACACACACAGTCACACACAGTGACACACACAGACAGTGACACACACACAGTGACACACACAGACACACACAGTGACACACACACAGAGACAGTTACACACACAGACACACACACAGAGACACACACAGTGCGACACAGTGACACACAGTTACACGCAGTGACACACACAGTGACACACACATAGAGACACACAGTGAGACACAGTGACACACACAGTTACACACAGTGACACACACAGTGACACACACAGTGAAACACAGTGACACACACAGACAGTCACACACACAGACACACACAGTTACAGTGACACACACACAGACACACACACAGTGACACACACAGTTAGTGACAAACACAGACAGTCACACACACAGTGACACAAACACACACAGACACACACACAGTTACACACAGTGACACACACACACAGAGAGACACAGAGAGACACAGAGAGACAAACAGAGAGACACACACACAGAGACACACAACACAGACACACAGAGAGACACACACAGTAGTGGTGGTGGTAGTGGTGGTAGTTGTAGTGGTGGTAGTGGTAGTAGTGGTGGTAGTGGAGGTAGTGGTGGTAGTAGTGGTGGTAGTGGTGGTGGTAGTGGTGGTGGTAGTGGTGGTAGTAGTGGTGGTAGTGATAGTTGTAGTGGTGGTGGTGGTGGTAGTAGTGGTGGTAGTGGTGGTAGTAGTGGTAATAGTGGTAGTAGTGGTGGTGGTGGTAGTAGTGGTGGTAGTGGTGGTAGTAGTGGTAGTGGTGGTAGTAGTGGTGGTGGTGGTAGTAGTGGTGGTAGTGGTGGTAGTAGTGGTAGTGGTGGTAGTAGTGGTGGTGGTGGTAGTAGTGGTGGTGGTGGTAGTAGTGGTGGTAGTGGTGGTGGTAGTAGTGGTGGTAGTGGTGGTAGTAGTGGTGGTAGTGGTAGTAGTGGTGGTGGTAGTGGTGGTGGTAGTGGTGGTGGTAGTGGTGGTAGTGGTAGTGATGGTGGTGGTGGTAGTGGTGGTGGTAGTGGTGGTAGTAGTGGTGGTGGTAGTGGTGGTGGTAGTGGTGGTGGTAGTGGTGGTGGTGGTAGTGGTGGTGGTAGTGGTGGTGGTGGTGGTGGTAGTGGTGGTGGTAGTGGTGGTAGTGGTAGTGATGGTGGTGGTGGTAGTGGTGGTGGTAGTGGTGGTAGTAGTGGTAGTAGTGGTGGTAGTGGTGGTAGTAGTGATGGTAGTGGTGGTGGTAGTGGTGGTGGTAGTGGTGGTAGTGGTAGTGATGGTGGTGGTGGTAGTGGTGGTGGTAGTGGTGGTGGTAGTGGTGGTGGTAGTGGTGGTAGTAGTGGTGGTGGTAGTGGTGGTAGTAGTGATGGTAGTGGTGGTGGTAGTGGTGGTGGTAGTGGTGGTAGTGGTAGTGATGGTGGTGGTGGTAGTGGTGGTGGTAGTGGTGGTAGTAGTGGTGGTGGTGGTAGTGGTGGTGGTAGTAGTGGTGGTGATAGTGGTGGTAGTGGTGGTAGTGGTGGTAGTTGTAGTGGTAGTGGTGGTAGTGGTGGTAGTGGTGGTGGTGGTGGTGGTAGTGGTGGTAGTGGTGGTAGTGGTAGTGGTAGTAGTGGTTGTAGTGGTGGTAGTGGTGGTGGTAGTGGTAGTAGTGGTGGTAGTGGTGGTAGTAGTGGTGGTAGTAGTGGTGGTAGTAGTGGTAGTAGTGGTGGTAGTGGTGGTAGTGGTGGTAGTGGTAGTGGTAGTAGTGGTTGTAGTGGTGGTAGTGGTGGTAGTGGTGGTGGTAGTAGTGGTGGTAGTAGTGGTAGTAGTGGTGGTGGTGGTGGTAGTGGTGGTAGTGGTAGTGGTGGTAGTGGTGGTAGTGGTAGTGGTGGTAGTGGTGGTGGTAGTGGTGGTGGTAGTGGTAGTAGTGGTGGTAGTGGTGGTGGTAGTGGTGGTAGTGGTGGTGGTGGTAGTGGTAGTAGTGGTGGTAGTGGTGGTAGTGGTGGTATTGGTGGTAGTGGTAGTTGTAGTAGTGGTGGTGGTGGTGGTAGTGGTGGTGGTAGTGGTGGTAGTGGTAGTGGTGGTAGTGGTGGTAGTGGTGGTGGTAGTGGTGGTAGTGGTGGTGGTGGTGGTAGTGGTGGTAGTGGTGGTGGTAGTGGTGGTAGTGGTGGTAGTGGTGGTGGTAGTGGTGGTGGTAGTGGTAGTAGTTGTAGTAGTGGTGATAGTGGTGGTAGTGGTGGTAGTGGTAGTGGTGGTAGTGGTAGTGGTGGTGGTAGTAGTGGTGGTAGTGGTAGTAGTTGTAGTAGTGGTGATAGTGGTGGTAGTGGTGGTAGTGGTGGTAGTTGTAGTAGTGGTGATAGTGGTGGTAGTGGTGGTAGTGGTAGTAGTTGTAGTAGTGGTGATAGTGGTGGTAGTGGTAGTGGTGGTAGTGGTGGTACCTGCAAAGTCTTGTGCGAGTGAGCGTGAGTGGTTCAGAATCATGGCCAAGATCTCCTCTGGAGTGAACACTTCGCCTCTAGACACACAGAGACACACACACAGAGACACACACAGACACACACAGACACACACACAGAGACACACAGACACACACAGAGACATACAGGGACACACAGACACACACACGGAGACACACACACAGAGACACACACACAGACACACACACACAAACACAAAGAGACACACAGAGACACACACAGACACACACACAGACACACACACAGACACACACACAGACACACACACAGACACACACACAGACACACACACAGACACGCAGAGACACACAGAGACACACAGACACACGGACACACACAGACAAACAGAGACAGAGACACACATACACACACAGACACACACAAGCAAGTGGGAAAATGAGTGACTGAGTGAGTGACCGAGTGAGTGACTGAGTGGCTGACTGACTGACTGAGTGACTGAGTGGCTGACTGACTGACTGAGTGACTGAGTGAGTGACTGAGTGACTGACTGAGTGACTGAGTGACTGACTGAGTGACTGACTGAGTGACTGACAGACTGACTGAGTGACTGACTGAGTGACTGACAGACTGAGTGACTGACTGACAGACTGACAGACTGACTGACTGACTGAGTGACTGAGTGACTGACTGACTGAGTGACTGAGTGACTGACTGACTGACTGAGTGACTGACTGACTGAGTGACTGAGTGACTGAGTGACTGACTGAGTGAGTGACTGAGTGACTGACTGAGTGAGTGAGTGACTGACTGACTGAGTGACTGACTGACTGAGTGACTGACTGAGTGACTGACTGACTAACTGACTGACTGAGTGACTAACTGACTGACTGAGTGACTGACTGAGTGAGTGACTGACTGAGTGACTGACTGACTGACTGAGTGACTGAGTGAGTGAATGACTGAGTGACTGACTGACTGAGTGACTGAGTGAGTGACTGACTGAGTGACTGACTGAGTGATGACTAACTGAGTGACTGAGTGACTGACTGACTGAGTGACTGACTGACTGAGTGAGTGACTGACAGAGTGACTGACTGACTGAGTGACTGACTGACTAAGTGACTGACTGACTGAGTGACTGACTGAGTTACTGACTGAGTGAGTGACTGAGTGACTGACTGAGTGACTGAGTGAGTGAATGACTGAGTGACTGAGTGACTGAGTGACTGACTGAGTGACTAACTGACTGACTGACTGAGTGACTGAGTGACTGACTGAGTGACTGACTGACTGAGTGACTGAGTGACTGAGTGACTGAGTGACCGACTGACTGACTGACTGACTAACTGAGTGACTAACTGACTGAGTGACTGACTGAGTGACTGACTGACTGACTGAGTGACTGACTGACTGAGTGACTGACTGACTGAGTGACTGAGTGACTGAGTGACTGAGTGACTAACTGACTGAGTGACTGACTAACTGAGTGACTGAGTGACTGACTAACTGACTGACTAACTGACTGACTGACTGACTGCTCACCCTGGCAAGGTGATTAGCGGCCTGCCCGTTAGCTCGCTGCGAGAGACGTTCAGCTGAGGGTAGTGCAGGCGGTGAGTGACTGACTGACTGAGTGACTGACTGAGTGACTGACTGACTGACTGACTAACTGACTGACTGACTGACTGAGTGACTGAGTGACTGACTGACTGAGTGACTGAGTGACTGACTGAGTGACTGAGTGAATGACTGAGTGAGTGACTGACTGAGTGACTGACTAACTGAGTGAGTGACTGACTGAGTGAGTGACTGAGTGAGTGGCTGAGTGAGTGAGTGGCTGAGTGACTGAGTGACTGACTGACTGAGTGAGTGACTGAGTGACTGACTGAGTGAGTGACTGAGTGACTGACTGACTGACTGACTGAGTGACTGAGTGAGTGAATGACTGAGTGACTGACTGAGTGAGTGACTGAGTGACTGACTGACTGAGTGACTGACTGACTAACTGACTGACTGCTCACCCTGGCAAGGTGATTAGCGGCCTTCCCGTTAGCTCGCTGCGAGAGACGTTCAGGTGAGGATAGTGCAGGCGGTGAGTGACTGACTGACTGAGTGACTGAGTGAGTGACTGACTGACTGAGTGACTAACTGAGTGACTGACTGACTGAGTGACTGACTGAGTGACTGACTGACTGACTGAGTGACTGACTGACTGAGTGACTGACTGACTGAGTGACTGACTGACTGAGTGACTGACTGAGTGAGTGACTGAGTGTGTGACTGACTGACTCAGTGACTGACTGACTGACTGACTGATTGACTGACTGACTGACTGAGTGACTGAGTGACTGACTTACTGACTGAGTGACTGACTGAGTGACTAACTAACTGACTGACTGAGTGACTGACTGAGTGACTGACTGACTGACTGAGTGACTGACTGACTGAGTGACTGACTGACTGACTGACTGAGTGACTGACTGAGTGAGTGACTGAGTGAGTGACTGAGTGTGTGACTGACTGACTCAGTGACTGACTGACTGAGTGACTGATTGACTGACTGACTGACTGAGTGACTGACTGACTGACTGACTGACTGACTGAGTGAGTGACTGACTGAGTGACTGAGTGACTGACTGAGTGACTGACTGACTGAGTGACTGACTGCTCACCCTGGCAAGGTGATTAGCGGCCTGCCCGTCAGCTCGCTGCGAGAGACGTTCAGCTGAGGGTAGTGCAGGCGGTGAGTGACTGACTGACTGAGTGACTGACTGACTAACTGACTGACTGAGTGACTGACTGACTGAGTGACTGACTGACTGAGTGACTGACTGAGTGACTGACTGACTGAGTGACTGACTGAGTGACTAACTGACTGACTGAGTGACTAACTGACTGACTGAGTGACTGACTGACTGACTGAGTGACTGACTGAGTGACTGACTGAGTGACTGAGTGACTGACTGAGTGACTGAGTGACTGACTGAGTGACTGACTGAGTGACTGACTGACTAACTGAGTGACTGACTGACTGAGTGACTGACTGACTGAGTGACTGACTGAGTGACTGAGTGACTGAGTGACTGACTGACTGAGTGACTGACTGAGTGAGTGACTGAGTGACTGACTAACTGACTGACTGAGTGACTGACTGACTGACTGACTGACTGAGTGACTGAGTGACTGACTGACTGACTGAGTGACTGACTGACTGACTGAGTGACTGACTGACTGACTAACTGACTGACTGACTGAGTGACTGACTGAGTGACTGAGTGACTGACTGACTAACTGACTAACTGACTGACTGACTAACTGACTGACTAACTGACTGACTGAGTGACTGACTGCTCACCCTGGCAAGGTGATTAGCGGCCTGCCCGTTAGCTCGCTGCGAGAGACGTTCAGCTGAGGGTAGTGCAGGCGGTGAGTGACTGAGTGAGTGACTGAGTGACTGACTGACTGAGTGACTGACTGACTGAGTGACTGAGTGACTGACTGACTAACTGAGTGACTGACTGACTGACTGAGTGACTAACTGACTGACTGACTGACTGAGTGACTGACCGACTGACTGACTAACTGAGTGACTGACTGACTGACTGAGTGACTAACTGACTGACTGAGTGACTGAGTGACTGACTGCTCACCCTGGCAAGGTGATTAGCGGCCTGCCCGTTAGCTCGCTGCGAGAGACGTTCAGCTGAGGGTAGTGCAGGCGGTGAGTGACTGAGTGACTGACTGAGTGACTGACTGACTGACTGACTAACTGACTGACTAACTGACTGACTGAGTGACTGAGTGACTGACTGCTCACCCTGGCAAGGTGATTAGCGGCCTGCCCGTTAGCTCGCTGCCAGAGACGTTCAGCTGAGGGTAGTGCAGGCGGTGAGTGACTGACTGAGTGACTGACTGACTGACTGACTGAGTGACTGAGTGACTGACTGACTGAGGGACTGACTGAGTCACTAACTGAGTGACTGAGTGACTGACTAACTGACTGACTAACTGACTGACTAACTGACTGCTCACCCTGGCAAGGTGATTAGCGGCCTGCCCGTTAGCTCGCTGCGAGAGACGTTCAGCTGAGGGTAGTGCAGGCGGTGAGTGACTGACTGAGTGACTGACTAACTGACTGACTGACTGAGTGACTGACTGAGTGACTGACTGACTGACTGAGTGACTGAGTGACTGAGTGACTGACTGACTGACTGAGTGACTGACTGAGTGACTGAGTGACTGACTGACTGAGTGACTGAGTGAGTGAGTGAGTGACTGAGTGCGTGGTTGAGTGACTGAGTGACTGACTGAGTGACTGAGTGACTGAGTGACTGACTGACTGACTGAGTGACTGACTGAGTGACTGACTGAGTGACTGACTGCTCACCCTGGCAAGGTGATTAGCGGCCTGCCCGTCAGCTCGCTGCGAGAGACGTTCAGCTGAGGGTAGTGCAGGCGGTGAGTGACTGACTGACTGAGTGACTGACTGACTGACTGACTGAGTGACTAACTGACTAAATGAGTGACTGACTGACTGCTCACCCTGGCAAGGTGATTAGCGGCCTGCCCGTCAGCTCGCTGCGAGAGACGTTCAGGTAAGGGTAGTGCAGGCGGTGAGTGACTGACTGACTGAGTGACTGACTGACTGACTGACTGAGTGACTAACTGACTAAATGAGTGACTGACTGACTGACTGCTCACCCTGGCAAGGTGATTAGCGGCCTGCCCGTCAGCTCGCTGCGAGAGACGTTCAGCTGAGGGTAGTGCAGGCGGTGAGTGACTGACTGACTGACTGAGTGACTAACTGACTGACTGACTGAGTGACTGACTGAGTGACTGACTGACTGACTGACTGAGTGACTGACTGACTGACTGCTCACCCTGGCAAGGTGATTAGCGGCCTGCCCGTTAGCTCGCTGCGAGAGACGTTCAGCTGAGGGTAGTGCAGGCGGTGAGTGACTGAGTGACTGACTGAGTGACTGACTGACTGACTGACTGAGTGACTGACTAACTGACTGACTAACTGACTGACTGACTGACTGCTCACCCTGGCAAGGTGATTAGCGGCCTGCCCGTCAGCTCGCTGCGAGAGACGTTCAGCTGAGGGTAGTGCAGGCGGTGAGTGACTGAGTGACTGACTGAGTGACTGACTGACTGACTGACTGAGTGACTGACTGAGTGACTGACTGACTAACTGACTGACTGACTGAGTGACTGACTGCTCACCCTGGCAAGGTGATTAGCGGCCTGCCCGTCAGCTCGCTGCGAGAGACGTTCAGCTGAGGGTAGTGCAGGCGGTGAGTGACTGAGTGACTGAGTGACTGACTGACTAACTGACTGACTGACTGACTAACTGACTAACTGACTGACTGACTGAGTGACTGACTGACTGCTCACCCTGGCAAGGTGATTAGCGGCCTGCCCGTCAGCTCGCTGCGAGAGACGTTCAGCTGAGGGTAGTGCAGGCGGTGAGTGACTGAGTGACTGACTGAGTGACTGACTGACTGACTGACTGAGTGACTGACTGAGTGACTGACTGACTAACTGACTGACTGACTGACTGACTGACTGCTCACCCTGGCAAGGTGATTAGCGGCCTGCCCGTCAGCTCGCTGCGAGAGACGTTCAGCTGAGGGTAGTGCAGGCGGTGAGTGACTGACTGAGTGACTGACTGAGTGACTGACTGAGTGAGTGACTAACTGACTAACTGACTGACTAACTGAGTGACTAACTGACTGACTACTCACCCCGGCAAGGTGATTAGCGGCCTGCCCGTCAGCTCGCTGCGAGAGACGTTCAGCTGAGGGTAGTGCAGGCGGTGAGTGACTGACTGACTGACTGACTAACTGACTAACTAACTGACTGAGTGACTGACTGAGTGACTGACTAACTGACTGAGTGACTGACTGCTCACCCTGGCAAGGTGATTAGCGGCCTGCCCGTCAGCTCGCTGCGAGAGACGTTCAGCTGAGGGTAGTGCAGGCGGTGAGTGACTGAGTGACTGACTGAGTGACTGACTGACTGACTGAGTGACTGACTAACTGACTGACTAACTGACTGACTGACTGACTGCTCACCCTGGCAAGGTGATTAGCGGCCTGCCCGTCAGCTCGCTGCGAGAGACGTTCAGCTGAGGGTAGTGCAGGCGGTGAGTGAGTGACTGACTGACTGAGTGACTGACTGAGTGACTGACTGACTGACTGACTGAGTGACTGACTGAGTGAGTGACTGACTGAGTGACTAACTGACTGACTGACTGACTGAGTGACTGACTGAGTGACTGACTGCTCACCCTGGCAAGGTGATTAGCGGCCTGCCCGTCAGCTCGCTGCGAGAGACGTTCAGCTGAGGGTAGTGCAGGCGGTGAGTGACTGAGTGACTGAGTGACTGACTGAGTGACTGACTGAGTGACTGACTGACTGACTGAGTGACTAACTGACTGACTGACTGAGTGACTGACTGAGTGACTGACTGAGTGAGTGACTGACTGAGTGACTAACTGACTAACTGACTGACTGACTGACTGACTGCTCACCCTGGCAAGGTGATTAGCGGCCTGCCCGTTAGCTCGCTGCCAGAGACGTTCAGCTGAGGGTAGTGCAGGCGGTGAGTGACTGAGTGACTGACTGAGTGACTAACTGACTGACTGACTGAGTGACTGACTGACTGACTGACTGAGTGACTGAGTGACTGACTGACTGACTGCTCACCCTGGCAAGGTGATTAGCGGCCTGCCCGTCAGCTCGCTGCGAGAGACGTTCAGCTGAGGGTAGTGCAGGCGGTGAGTGACTGACTGACTGACTAACTGACTGAGTGACTGACTAACTGACTGACTGACTGAGTGACTGACTGACTGACTAACTGACTGACTGACTGACTAACTGACTGACTAACTGACTAACTGAGTGACTGACTAACTGACTAACTGAGTGACTGACTAACTGACTGACTGACTAACTGACTGACTGACTGACTAACTGACTGACTAACTGACTAACTGAGTGACTGACTAACTGACTAACTGACTGACTGACTAACTAACTGACTGAGTGACTAACTGACTGACTACTCACCCTGGCAAGGTGATTAGCGGCCTGCCCGTCAGCTCGCTGCGAGAGACGTTCAGCTGAGGGTAGTGCAGGCGGTGAGTGACTGACTGAGTGACTGACTGAGTGACTGACTGAGTGACTGACTGACTAACTGACTGACTAACTGACTGACTAACTGACTGACTGAGTGACTGACTGCTCAC
Organism: Petromyzon marinus; assembly: GCF_048934315.1. Classification (NCBI taxonomy): domain Eukaryota; kingdom Metazoa; phylum Chordata; class Hyperoartia; order Petromyzontiformes; family Petromyzontidae; genus Petromyzon; species Petromyzon marinus. The sequence continues at coordinate 93,998 of NW_027423524.1, forward strand.
CCTGGCAAGGTGATTAGCGGCCTGCCCGTCAGCTCGCTGCGAGAGACGTTCAGCTGAGGGTAGTGCAGGCGGTGAGTGACTGAGTGACTGACTGACTGACTGACTCAGTGACTGAGTGACTCAGTGACTGAGTGACTGACTGACTGACTGACTAACTGACTGACTGACTGACTACTCACCCTGGCAAGGTGATTAGCGGCCTGCCCGTCAGCTCGCTGCGAGAGACGTTCAGCTGAGGGTAGTGCAGGCGGTGAGTGACTGAGTGACTGACTGAGTGACTAACTGACTGACTGACTGAGTGACTGACTGAGTGACTGACTGACTAACTGACTGACTGCTCACCCTGGCAAGGTGATTAGCGGCCTGCCCGTTAGCTCGCTGCGAGAGACGTTCAGCTGAGGGTAGTGCGGGCGGTGAGTGACTGAGTGACTGAGTGACTGACTGAGTGACTGACTGACTGACTGAGTGAGTGACTGAGTGACTGACTGAGTGACTAACTGACTGAGTGACTGACTGACTGACTGAGTGAGTGACTAACTGACTGACTGAGTGACTGACTAACTGACTAACTGACTGAGTGACTGACTGCTCACCCTGGCAAGGTGATTAGCGGCCTGCCCGTTAGCTCGCTGCGAGAGACGTTCAGCTGAGGGTAGTGCAGGCGGTGAGTGACTGACTGACTGACTAACTGACTGAGTGACTGAGTGACTGACTGACTGACTGAGTGACTGACTGAGTGACTGACTGACTGACTGAATGACTGACTGACTGACTGACTGCTCACCCTGGCAAGGTGATTAGCGGCCTGCCCGTTAGCTCGCTGCGAGAGACGTTCAGCTGAGGGTAGTGCAGGCGGTGAGTGACTGAGTGACTGAGTGACTGACTGACTGACTGACTAACTAACTGACTGACTGACTAACTGACTGACTGAGTGACTGACTGACTAACTAACTGACTGACTAACTGAGTGACTGACTAACTGACTGAGTGACTGACTAACTGACTGAGTGACTGACTGACTGACTGACTGCTCACCCTGGCAAGGTGATTAGCGGCCTGCCCGTCAGCTCGCTGCGAGAGACGTTCAGCTGAGGGTAGTGCAGGCGGTGAGTGACTGACTGAGTGACTGACTGAGTGACTGACTGAGTGAGTGACTAACTGACTAACTGACTGACTAACTGAGTGACTAACTGACTGACTACTCACCCCGGCAAGGTGATTAGCGGCCTGCCCGTCAGCTCGCTGCGAGAGACGTTCAGCTGAGGGTAGTGCAGGCGGTGAGTGACTGACTGACTGACTGACTAACTGACTAACTAACTGACTGACTGACTGACTAACTGACTAACTAACTGACTGAGTGACTGACTGAGTGACTGACTAACTGACTAACTGACTGACTAACTGAGTGACTGACTGACTGACTGCTCACCCTGGCAAGGTGATTAGCGGCCTGCCCGTCAGCTCGCTGCGAGAGACGTTCAGCTGAGGGTAGTGCAGGCGGTGAGTGACTGAGTGACTGACTGAGTGACTGACTGACTGACTGAGTGACTGACTAACTGACTGACTAACTGACTGACTGACTGACTGCTCACCCTGGCAAGGTGATTAGCGGCCTGCCCGTCAGCTCGCTGCGAGAGACGTTCAGCTGAGGGTAGTGCAGGCGGTGAGTGACTGAGTGACTGACTGACTAACTAACTGACTAACTGACTGACTGACTGACTGACTGACTGACTGACTGAGTGACTGCTCACCCTGGCAAGGTGATTAGCGGCCTGCCCGTCAGCTCGCTGCGAGAGACGTTCAGCTGAGGGTAGTGCAGGCGGTGAGTGACTGACTGACTGACTGACTGAGTGACTGACTGACTGAGTGACTAACTGACTAACTGACTGACTGACTGACTGCTCACCCTGGCAAGGTGATTAGCGGCCTGCCCGTCAGCTCGCTGCGAGAGACGTTCAGGTGAGGGTAGTGCAGGCGGTGAGTGACTGACTGAGTGACTGACTGACTGACTGACTGACTAACTGAGTGACTGACTGACTAACTGACTGACTACTCACCCCGGCAAGGTGATTAGCGGCCTGCCCGTCAGCTCGCTGCGAGAGACGTTCAGCTGAGGGTAGTGCAGGCGGTGAGTGACTGAGTGACTGACTGACTGACTAACTGACTGAGTGACTGACTGACTGACTGAGTGAGTGACTGACTGAGTGAGTGACTGAGTGAGTGACTGAGTGACTGACTGCTCACCCTGGCAAGGTGATTAGCGGCCTGCCCGTCAGCTCGCTGCGAGAGACGTTCAGCTGAGGGTAGTGCAGGCGGTGAGTGACTGAGTGACTGACTGAGTGACTGACTGAGTGACTGACTGAGTGACTGACTGAGTGACTGACTGACTGACTGCTCACCCTGGCAAGGTGATTAGCGGCCTGCCCGTCAGCTCGCTGCGAGAGACGTTCAGCTGAGGGTAGTGCAGGCGGTGAGTGACTGAGTGACTGACTGAGTGACTGACTGACTGACTGACTGACTGACTGACTAACTGACTGACTGAGTGACTGACTGACTGACTGAGTGACTGACTGACTGACTGCTCACCCTGGCAAGGTGATTAGCGGCCTGCCCGTCAGCTCGCTGCGAGAGACGTTCAGCTGAGGGTAGTGCAGGCGGTGAGTGACTGAGTGACTGACTGACTGAGTGACTGAGTGACTGACTGACTGACTGAGTGACTGACTGAGTGACTGACTGAGTGACTGACTAACTGACTAACTGACTGACTGCTCACCCTGGCAAGGTGATTAGCGGCCTGCCCGTCAGCTCGCTGCGAGAGACGTTCAGCTGAGGGTAGTGCAGGCGGTGAGTGACTGAGTGACTGACTGAGTGACTGACTGACTGACTGACTGACTGACTGACTGACTAACTGACTGACTGAGTGACTGACTGACTGACTGAGTGACTGACTGACTGACTGCTCACCCTGGCAAGGTGATTAGCGGCCTGCCCGTCAGCTCGCTGCGAGAGACGTTCAGCTGAGGGTAGTGCAGGTGGTGAGTGACTGAGTGACTGACTGACTGAGTGACTGACTGACTGACTGACTAACTGACTGACTGACTAACTGACTGACTGACTGACTGCTCACCCTGGCAAGGTGATTAGCGGCCTGCCCGTCAGCTCGCTGCGAGAGACGTTCAGCTGAGGGTAGTGCAGGCGGTGAGTGACTGAGTGACTGACTGAGTGACTGACTGACTGACTGACTGAGTGACTGACTGACTGACTGACTAACTGACTGAGTGACTAACTAACTAACTGACTGAGTGACTGACTGAGTGACTGACTGACTGCTCACCCTGGCAAGGTGATTAGCGGCCTGCCCGTCAGCTCGCTGCGAGAGACGTTCAGCTGAGGGTAGTGCAGGCGGTGAGTGACTGAGTGACTGAGTGACTGACTGACTAACTGACTGACTGACTGACTAACTGACTGACTGACTGAGTGACTGACTGACTGACTGCTCACCC